>NC_057811.1:171747419-172047419 GCF_018294505.1 Triticum aestivum
CTCTCTCTCTCTCTCTCACACACACACACACACACACACCCCACACACACACTAAGACTCCATCTCACACACACATGCTCTAGGCGGAGCATTTGTTCCTACCACCCTTCATCCAACCTTACCCGTATGATAAACAATCACCTTTATTTACTTGCATAACATGGACAAATTCCACTTTACTTTAGTAGTCAGCAAACTTATCATCTGTACCCTTATAAAAAACGAGTTGGCGGTGATGGTGTGCCCGCCATCTTGTAATACAGACCGTATGATCTATATCTGAGGATAGAAAGCAAACTATGATAATTTTACAAAAGATACCCGCACCTCTCTCCACATCATTATCTCCCGCAACCTCATTGCTCAGCAATTAAAAAAGGAATAAGTCTCTGGAACAATCTAGCATGCATGGTGGCCGCTGCCGCCTGCTGGCCCCGTCCATCCCCATGCCTCCGCCCATTCCGACCACAGTCACCACCACGCTCCACTCCTCCTCGCCTTATCTCTCATCTTTCATTTTTTCGATGACATTCTCGAGATACCAGTTTTCCGATAAAATTCTCGAGATATCATTAGTTTTTACACATGGGATTACTCCTGCATGGGTCAATCACAACAGGTGTTCTATAAAAAAATGCATATTGATGTTCCGTGCAATGCACGAGAATCTTGCTTGTAATTATACAACGCAAATCACAAGCAGGAAGTGACATTTTTTTGACACAACCACGTTAACATGGCCACGTAAATCACTAGCTAAAGTAAATACCATTATACTTATATCCCGATGCAAAAGGTTGAGTAAATGTTCGAAGAGTAGAGTCGCACACACGCACTCTGTCTCTCAGAATCTCTCTCACACACACACCAGTTACGTGACACCCACTTAAGCAGACACGTATGTTACAATTTGTGCACCCGCGGGTACACGTGATGCTGCGCATTTATTTAAGCCAGAAGGCGAACCCAAACAGTAGCTGCATTCATTCCCCTCCCGCCGCCTCTTCTCTGGTCACCGTCGCCCGGTAGCCATGGGCCGGCCAAAGGTAACAACATACGCCATACTCCCGCCGGAGCGGCGCTTTAATATGGAAATTTTAGTGGTCATGCATGCATCTTTTTGTGCTAGCACTCCTATATAAGGGTTGACCGGTCGCTTCTCGCGGACGTGCGCGGGCGGTCGAAGAGGAAGGAGAAGGGAAGCGGGCTGTGGAGTAACGTTTTTTACCACAATTTCTTAGGAAACTGAGTGCAATAATTGAGTAGTTTTGCAAACTACCAGTACTACACCTGAAACGGTTCAAAACCTATACTCCCTTGCCAGCGCGCGCTTCCCGCGTGAAACGGTCAGCGTCGCCCTACAGCGTCAGTGCCGCATTAATGCCCGGCCAGAGAAGAGGCGACCTCTCACTGGCGCCGGCTTTGAAGTGGCGCGACGGCCGAGAGAGCGCCGCTTCCCGGTGCATGCGACTGCTCCGCATCGAGGCTGGCCATAGGCCCTGTTTGGATCCATGGGTTAGAGTTAGTTTGAGCTAGTTGGGGCTCAAATAGCCCTAAAGTATCCAAGCATGAGGGTTTAAATTGGAGCAAGTTGCACCAAACCCACCAAAAAAAACTATCCCACCCAAGAGGTGCTAACTGGAGATAGTTCTCATTGGGACCACTGAAAAATCACTTTTCTCTCTCCATGAAGTGCATTTATTGTCAATCTAACCCTGTCACACAAACACCTCTTTGGCTACAGTTAGTTCAGGGTTAGTCATGAGTTAGTCTAACCTCTAGCTAAGTTAGAGTATCAAACAGGAGCAGTATAGGACATGCAAGTTGCTCAAAGCATACAGGCAAATTCGTACGTGAAAGGATTTTTTTCTTTTTGAAAACGGAACGTGAAAGGAATTTTTTTTAGAATGCTCTTGGCATGTCGCTAACATGTGATAGTTAACCGACCTCAATAGACGGCAGAAACGCCAGCCCGCCGCACTTTGATAGAGACGAGGAGGGAGAAGCGATACAGCCTGCTGGATTACTAGAGATAGGTGTCGCACGAAAGCCAAGAAATATGGTGATAGCGTGGGTTAGCCATGTACTAGTATGATGTAACTACACTGGGCTGTCGTGTTTCGTACTCTTCCAGTCCACTGTGGAGATGATTGGTTAATTTTATATCGCTGAATAATATTAAATATTGTGAGTGCAGACGCTCCACCACGAGGTTCCTTGCTCCTTCTCGGTCGTCCGGAATCTATGTTCTTCCACTCTATTTTTTTACGTGAGCTTTGTTCATCCTTTTGCCAACACGCGAGACATCTAGCATCAAGATGCACGTGTTATGCAAGGATCATTCCATCTATATGAAGAAAACGTGGGACTGGAACTACGAGACGGACATGTACCCAGGAGTGGACGTACGAACCTGAGTAATGTAGCACAGTAAGTGAAGTAGAAAGGCACAAATGGTATGAACATGCGTGGCATATAGGATGTGTTTGGTTGCGTTCTTGTCTCAGCATAGTTGTTCCCTCTTCATGCATGCTCAACTCAACACCCCTCTTCATGCATGCTCTCTTCATGCATGCTTCTAGTGTATTTGTGCTAAACTAGTGTGGACTCATGCACCCTCCATACACTCTACCAAACACCCAAAAGTAGGTCGAGAAGGGAACTCGTGGGCGGCATTTGTCTCTTACTACGTACTACCACTAAATGTTGTACGTGCAATGCACGGTGATGTTATGGAGTACGTGCCTAAGTACTCTACTACTATATTAGTTGGAGGCACATATTAACTTTTATATTTGTTTATGTGTATGCCCCGAGACCTGCCAACTAGCTCTCTCCAGGTCGCACTTTGTATCGTTCATACCACTAAGTACTACTACGTGTGGTCTCCGACCCAGAAGTGGAAGAAGTGGAGACGCTCTACCACGCTGTTTTTTTACGCTGGGCTCTACCACGCTGTTCATGCCCCACTCCTTTCGCTGACGTGTGGGACATCCAGCACGTGCCGTGTTTGGCACCCTTCGCCGTAAGAGTTGAAACGCTAGCATTCATCAGAAATAAAAAATAATTATAAATCGGCAGTGATACTATTTTTTTGTGAACCAATCAGCAGTGATACTATACCACGCGGTTTCCTTGCTCCTCGATATCGGAAAGAATACTTCCGTTCGCCAACATGTGGGACGTCGACCATCCTGGTCCACTTGCCATGCACGCAGAACTCCAAGGGAGAGTCACCCAGGTCGTCGCGCTGCAGTAACAATGACTAATGAGCCGTCAAATCACAGGCCCACTTCCCACTTTGAAGTTGCTCGGACGAAGGAACCATCATGACTTCGTTGAATTCCGCTTCTTGAAGAAAACTACTGTACCAGCAGTACTGCTAGCTACAGTAGTTACTCCAACAGAGGCCTCCTTTCGTTCATAGGATAGGAATATGAAAATCATAGGAAGTGAGATGACATGCATCTCAATTCCTATACAGAAAGAGATGCCATTTGATGCTTAGGATAGGAATTTTTCCATTTAGTCTAGGCTAATGTACTGGTAATTTGCTCTAAAAACTACAGTAGTAACTAGTAGTATTGGTACATGCTCGTACTCAGACACAGACACACACACTAACTACTAGTACTACTACTTCTCACATGCTGGCCAAACGCCGTCGTTCTCCTTCCCGGCTTTGTCGGCGACACCCCACCGTGCTTGGATCTCCGCCGACCTCTCCGCAGCAGCGCGTGCGTCCTTTTCTTTCTTGCGGCGGCGGGCCTCTCTTTTCTTGAGTGCTTTCTGACTTTTCCGCTCCCTCTGTGCGGCTTTGGCCGCCTCTTGCTCTACCGCCCATTCGGCCTTGGCATCTTGAAATTCCTCCCACATAGTTGTGAGGTCATGAGCGGCGATGAACTCGGCACGGCGGGATGCCATCGCTTCCCTACCATTTTGTGTGCGGTCGTGGGCGGCGAGGAACTCGGCACGGCGGGATGCCATCGCTGCCTTACCTGTTAGTGTGCGGCGCGGTGGCATGAACGACGCTTGGTGAGAGCTCTGGGGTGGAGTGGCCGGACAACCGTATAGTGCATTGGTTTGTCAAGAGCTCAAGGACAGAAGACGAAGCAAATTTGGATTCCCCTTCAATCCTGGTCATTTATTACCGAGTAAAATGCATTGGCGGTCATCGAACTTGTCTTGATAGCTCACTTTGATCATTGTATACGAGATATGGTGATTATACGGTCACTGGCTCAGCGTATAGCTCCGTATTTGTCTGGTTGACCAGACAAACAGTCTGCATGCGCCTCATCAGCTCGTGTTCTTTATCTATCTACGCGGGCCTACCTGTCAATGGAGAAAGAAATACTGTAAAAACCAAAATTATGCGTATGTGGGGAATCAAACCACGGACTCGTCGCTGCAACGCACCCTCGTCAGCCAAATGAAAATGAAATACTTCGCGTCAGACACTCACGCTCACGTTGTCAAAGCATGCTAATGCAGGCACGTCGCCCTCTAAATCAAAGTCCTTCTCATGGCGCAACGCAAACGGCGAGCCCATCACCTGCGCGCCCCGGCGGTGCCTGACATTACTGTTTAGACGTTTGATGGAGGCCTACGCGAACGCCGAGCATGTATTCACCTGGCTCAACACCAACGGTCATACTCGGACCGCCTTGCTCATGTATATCGTCCATCACAACGACAATCTATAAAACAGCCTAAGCTAGAGAGGGTACTATGGTAGTATGGTACGGAGTATGTACTATCATGAGCGACCGATCTTAGTGCCACTGCACACCGAAACCCCTTCCATCCCTAGCGCGCGCTTCCCGCCTGAAACGGTCACCGTCTCTCCAGAATGTCAATGCCGCATTCACCGGACTTAACTCCAGGTGCAATTGGTGTGTCACTGACATGCGGGCCAGATGCCCATTGGGCCCACATGTCAGTAACCCAAACGCATCTGCAGTTAAGTCACTGAAGCAGCGTCCGCATTCACGCCCGACGAACCTACTCCGGTTCCAGTTGTCCATCCGTCTGCCGCGGCTCATTGCCATTCACCTGCTATATTAACTTGAGCCCCAGCTCCCAGCCATAGCCAAAGACCCACACTTATTCTCCTCCGGTCCCTTCCTTCTATCGGCACCACTTCAACCATGGCCTCCTGGCACTCCGAAGCTCTCTTGGACGTACTGTCGCAGGAGCAGATGAGGGACATCGGCGGCTCTGCTCCGGGCGCGCTCCAAAGCTCTCTTCGACGTACTGTCGCAGGAGCAAACGAAGGAGATCGCCGGCACCCCCCCGGCCGCCCTCCGCCGCCACGACCACGAAGCCGGCGCGCGTGCGCGGGCGCAGCCGGCAGGGAGGAAGAGTAGTACACGGTAGGTCGTCGCCGCTCTGGAGGAGGAGGTTATCGAGGCGGATGAGGAGGAGGCAAAGGCAATGGCCGGACATGGTGGTCGGGCGCCGGCGATCGTTTAGATTAGGTTTACAATAGGTTTTAGTACGGTTTGTGAGAAATATGTAATGAATTTCGTCCAGTTTGAAGGAAAAGTTTTCGAAATGTAATGAATTTCATCCGGTTAATTTGAAATTTGCTTTGTTTGCACGAATTTCGTCCGGTTAGTTCATATAGTTGTCGAAAGGTATGCAGGCAGCATCGGATGGCATCCATCAGTGTCCTCGGACAGATGCCGGTGTAAATTTGTGGGCCAGCGCTGGACATGCCCTAACTATCATGCTATAATCGCTAACAATCCTCCATTATTTGGCAGGGAAGAGTTATCCCTCGATCAAAATCAGATCCGCGGTGTTTTGCACTCCTCCCGTGTAAGAGTGTAAACTCTTGCTTACATAAAAATGGAGCAAGTGGACGGCACTGTAGCACGTCATATCACTCGAACTAGCCCGCCTAACGAGCGGGAAAGCACCGCCCTCATCATTTTGTTCTGGATTTCTATCGATCGATCGCGCGAAAATGTTACGCTTCACAATTTCTAAAGGAAAAGGCGGCACACTTACGACTCGTACGCGTCGCAACCCCGACAGTCCGGCTCGCACGCCGCTCACCAGAGGGGACACGCGTTGTCTTGCAATTTCACTGACATGTGGGACCGTAATTGAATAAACCGTCGATAGCCGAAATCTAATCGCTCGGCGGGCGTCGGCTGAGAAGAGAGAAACGGCGGAGGGAGAAGAGATCGCCCGCCCGCCGCGCACGGACTCCAAGAAATATATGGTGATAATGTGATGTGGGCCATGCCGGAGTCCGGACCGCTTCCGGAGCCCGCTCTCACCGCCCTGGCCCCTCAAGACGCTAGCTGCCTGCCGCATGCATGCATAGCAAGTAGTACTCCTTATGTGGAGGAGAGAGAGGCATTGACAAAGTCAAGGAGTGGGCTCTGCAAGAGCCCGTCTCTACACGTGCTCCTAGGTATAAAAAATAATTCTAAAAAAGGCATAAAAACAATTGTGTCTTAAAAAAAGAAAGGTAAAAAACATTTGAGAGGAAATAGATAGAGAGAAAGTGAGAAAAAGCTGTAACCTGGGCATTACATGAGGAAGGAGGGAGTGGTGCACATGCCAAGTTCACTGGGCTGCCGTGTTTCACACTCCTCCGTCGTAACAGTGGAGACAATAGCTTTCAACAAAAATAAACAATGAATACTCCTTGCTCGTCCTCTATATCGGAAAGAATACTTTCATTCACCGACATGTGGGACGTCGACCATCCTGGTCCACCTGCCATGCACAAAATTATCCTGGTCTACCCCGGTCGTATGGCATGCCCAACCTTTCCCACTGTAAGTTGTTCGGACGAAGGAACCATCATGACTTCGTTGAATTCCGCTTCTTCAAGAAAACTTACTATACCCGCAATACTACTACCACACGCGAAGACTGGACGGCACTGTACCACGTCATATCACTGAAACCCACTAGGCCAAACTAGCCCACCTAGGTCATCTATTTTGGAACGGAGGGAGTACGTCTCTGCACTGCTATGATTTTGTGTTGCACGTTCTCTATACTTTTGCTACGATTGTCCTACCCTATGAACCAAATGAGGCCTGAATGTATGCCGACTATTGTCTGATCGATCGCTAAGCCTACAATTTTAGGAGCTAGGGCTATTGGTCGATCGACGAGGGATAAGTATAAGCGTACCACGAGCTCATCAGCCCCAACGTTTCTCTTCGGTGAGTGTTTTGCAAGTACTATAGCTCGCACAGTAGGTAGCCTACTAACACCAAGAATCATAAAACAAGCCCTGCTGATATGATAAACAGTTCAAACTTACATCTAAGCATGCCATATATTACATCAAAAGCTGGTGAGGATACATCTGTTTCCATAACTCAGAGAGGGTTCGCATGATTCATCGCATGATTCACTATCAAACAAAAGTAGCAAGATCCGCCCACACAAGACAGTGCACTAGCCCTAAGATGGTTTGATAACACGCATCGTTCTGGTAATTAAACACAGGGCAATGCAAACTACCCTGAAGGATTAGCGCGACCAACTATTTCTTGTCATCGATCTCTCGGGCAATGACCACAGCACGGACAGTGGCATGGGAATCGATTTCTGGGGCGATGTCCACAGGACTAACCACGACATCGGAATCGATCTCTGGGGCGATGTCCACAGGACGGACAGCGGCATCAGAATCGATCTCCGGGGCGATGCCAACAGGATGGGCCACGACATCGGAATCATCAAGGACGTCCACCGGCACCTGTACAACCCTAACATATTAGCAAGCACATTGCAAATAATCAAAAACCACAACTATGGTAATAAGCCATTATTTTTTACCTTGTGCAGCTCACCGGGGGATCTCATCCCTCCGGGGTGCATCTCCTCGTCCTCGATGGGGGCCATCACCTTACCAGGGGAATACTGCTTCTCAACGGCGACTATCTCCTCAAACTCGGTCTTGAGCCTCACATAGGTGGCAATCAGAGTTCCTAGGGTAGGCACGGTGGGGCCCTTGCTGTTCTTCCAACTTTCTTTGAGGAGTTCGTCCGCCAACGTCCTCAACTCTTTGGCCAGTGCTTGTTCCTTGGAGTTCTTCGTCTCCATGGGTTGGCCCGCCAACATGGTCAACTCGTTGGTTGGTGCTCGCTTCCTGGAGATTGCTGTCTCCAGTGGGTTGTCCGCCGGCAACTCTTTGCCTAGTGCTCCAGGATCCATCAATGAACTGACAAACAAAAAGCAATCGAAAGGAAACCACAATCGCAATGAAAACGGGAAAAGAATAGGATGTGAGAATCGGTCGGTGCTTCGCAAAAAGAAGATTCTTGGAATGAAAATATAGCAGCATAACTGATTCGCCCACCTTTCCTTCGTCGGTACAGAAGAAAAATGGCAGAAGTGAGTAGCCTGGAGTGAGGTTTTCTTCAAGAAAGGGAAGAAAGGGCTTGAACGAGCGTTCTAGTGAAATGATGGTTGCTTCGTCCAATCCAACTTGGAGGCCACCTTACCACTGCTGGTAAAGGTGTGGGTTTTGTGATATGACGGGTCATGACGGCCACACCAGGGTGACATGTGAGTCTCGACTGTAGCACCTCGCTGTGATTTGGTGGATGGCACGCGGGCCCGGATGCTTTGAAATGTCCCGCATGTAGATAGAGCGGCTAGTCATATAGGAGTGCTCAATATTGTGCACCGCGACCAAGGCGGAGAGGAAAACGAGAGAACTACGTAATTAATGCATGAGTTTAATTAGGGTATTTTTGTAAAGTACGAGATACATTCCTCCAATCGCAAAATGCCTTGGTTCATGAGATTTGAGATTTGAGCCCTATAAACCGGAAGGGAGGGAGTATTGCACACGGTGTAGTCTAGTCACTTGTTGAAATCTCTAGAAAGGCAAATACTCCTTTCCGGTTTACAGGGCTATACTACTCCCCCCGTCTAGGTGTGTAAGTCATCTTACGAAAACCAAATAGTCCCAAAACACTTAGGCGCGGTGCATTAACTTCTACCTTGTTTCTTGTTTCTTAACATATCAACCAATAAGAGATGAGAGGTGTGCATGCTTTTAATGACTTGCAATGGCTAGTTCATTGCATGCAATGCTATTAATTAGCAAATAAACATTGGTGACCCCAGGAGGAAACGGTGCTAAGGGCGTGGACCTATGCAGAATGAGTATCAACCAATGGATAATGGAGTTTAATTGTTAAACAATAGCAATTTTGTCTCATGCAAGAGCCTGGCTAGTACTCCAAGGAACCGCACCACGCGAGCGTTCACAACTGCCACGTTCGGGTTGCGCTTGGCTCTTCGCCTCTTCGAGAAGACGAACAATGATGTTACTCCTACTTATACAGTATCGAATCCACTGCTGCATGTCCGTCCACCTCGTGCGGGAGGGATAGCATGTAGCGAAAGCTTCTACTTACTGCTCCTGCCTTTGCGTCTATGACAGGTGGGCCCAACAGGTGGTTGGCCCTCCTGTCATGCAGCCAAAGGCAGGTGCAGTTAAGGCACCGGAGCTCAGTCCGCGAGGGAGAGGGCGTTGTAGTAATCAAATTTCTCGGTCTTGTACGAGTTGACACGACACACCAAAGCACTGCACTCGATATAAGTCTTTTTACACATTTAAAATGGGCTACTTCGTATGTAGGAGTAGACATATTCTGCTTCGTATGTAGTCACTTGTTGCAATCTCTAAAAAGACTTATATTTGGAAATGGAGGGAGTACAACGCATGCATGCATGCCGTGACTTTCCTTTTGATACTTGCATGTGTTGATTTGATGCACCTTGCCAAATTTTGACTATAAATTTAACTAACCAAATTTGCATGCATGTCACAAAAAATTACGGGGCTGTTTGGATTGTGACTATGTTTGTCTTATGTTGCCACATTATTTTTCCCACACTTGCCACACTTGCCTAACCTGAGTTGCTCAAATTGTTAGACACACTTTGGCTTGCCTAAGGGAATCTTGCCACAATTTTTGTGTCTATGACATGTGGGGTTCACTGCTAATAAAAAAATTTCTTGTCTTAGGTGTGGCTTATAAAAAAGACTTATATTTAGGAACGGAGGGAGTAGAAAATATAAATAATAATGCATGTTGGGGCAACCCACATTTCCGCTAATTTTAGCCGTGGGCTTGTTCACAATTTTTACGAGGGGTTGGTTGTTCATTTAATGGAGGGACTTGTAGTACCAGACTTGAACGATACAAAGTGCGACCTGGCACACCGTAACACCACTTGGAACAAGCGGGTAGCTATCTCAAAAAACAATCAACAACTAAAAAACTGCGACCTGGCATGTAGTAGTACACAATTTTAAACGATTGTTTTGATGGAGTGAAAAAGGAAAACTACCCCACTACGTATATATAGGCCAGAGCCTCCACGCTTGCTTGCTAGGGTTGCTCTATTCACACACTCTCATCCTCTCCAGATCTAAACAAGATAGGGGTAGTAACACTGTCTTTCTCCCTTCAAAAAACACTGGCTTTCTATCCTCACCGCTGGTTACAGATCCGGACGTATCCCCCTCCGCCGGTGAAGGGGAGGAGGGGCAGCGTTTAGGCCATCGTCGACAGCGAGGGAGGAGACCCACTGCCGGCCGCACCATTATCTCTGGCCGAGCGCCAGTGCGGGAGGTCCTCCGATCCCTTCATCGTTGCCTGTGGGCGGATCTGGCCTCCCGCCACCCACCTATCCACACCCCGACGACCTTCAGGTATATCTTCGTTCGAAACCGCCTTAGCTCTACTTCCCCAGCTCACTACGTCACTGCATGTGCATCATTTTCTACCTCTCAGCCCCTCTCGATCGGATGGTCCAACATCACATATATATTTTTCTTCTATTGTTAGAGGTAAAGCTACTTCATGGAGTTGAATCTTGTACTCCCTCCATCCGAAAATACTTGTCATTGAAATGGATGTATCTAGATGTATTTTAGTTCTAGACACATCCATTTTGATGACAAGTAATTCTGGACGGAGGGAGTACTTGGTTCAAACAAGAAATAAAGTGGGGGTGGGGGAATTTAGTATGTACTCCCTCCGTTCAGAATTACTTGTCTTGGAAATGGATGTATCTAGAACTAAAATACATCTAGATACATCCATTTCTGTGACAAGTAATTCCGAACGGAGGGAGTACATCGGACTTGGTACAAACAAGAAGGAAAGGGAGTGAAAGTAGTACAGACTGGTCATCCAACCGGTCTCTTGGTCGAAAAGGGAAATATAGGGGTAACGCTGTACACAGTGGTATGACCAGGACTAGATTTTCTATCCACACATAGGAGTAGGTGGCTAGAGTGAACAAAAATGGGACCAGCCCAGATATGTTTCTTGGATGTTTGTTTCTCGGGGCAACAAACTATGAATCACCACTTTATGCCCATGTTTACGTACATGGTGCTGGACTGCTGGTGCACCCACTGTCCCATGCCCTTATACCAAATATTTAGGTTCCGTTCGGAATAAAGGGGCAGAAAACATAGGTCTTGATGAAAATAGAGGAATAGGAAAGGAATGTAGGTATAAAACTATGGAACAACGAACCAGAGGAAACTCTCAAGAGAATGTGTTCGGATGGACTACGAAATGTACAGATTTGTTTTTTTTAGAGTAGCATGCTTGGCAGTATGAGATGCTATTTGTTTATTCAGCTGCACAGTGACTACTCTTGTCCTCACCTCACGTACCACACATAGGTTGATTTTTTTATTCCGGCAACACAACACAGCAACCTGTCTAACGCATGGCAGCAAGCGCCTGCCTCGGGCTTCCGCCCAAAAAATGAGCAGCGCGTGGATGTTTCTAATCCTATGGAATCAGTACTACCAGACCAGCTTTCCTATGAAACACTATTCACCTTTCCCGTGTTCCGAACAGTTGGAAGGGAAAGAACCGTAGGAATTGTGTTCCTACGAAAATCCTGCACCAAACCTGTGAACCGAACGCAGCCTTAGCTGTTCTTAATCTAATGTCCCTGGTAAAAATGAAGCCATGCCACTGTTATAAGCCATGACAAGTTTAGCCAAATGTTTTTGCCTGTAATTGTTTGAGACTCTGACTGTTTCCTCTGTGCCTTTTTGTGCAAACAGGGATATCCAATTCACCTGGTTGCTGTTGTGACCTTTTGGTGCATTGCACAAAACTCTTCTTAAAAGAAGTGACTTTTGTGCTGTTTAACTGGAATGTCAGAATGGAACAGTTGGTTCATTTTGGTGGAACTGCACAAAGGGAGATCTGTGTTCCAATCCTCATCATCCATATTGGCGCCATAACCTTCCTTTAGGTAAGAATGATATTTAATGCATGTGTTCATCTCTATTTTCCGACTGCCATGAGAAAATAATGCTGTTTTTTACTAGTACACTTGTACTCCCTCACTGACAAAACCAATTCTGAATTAGAAGGCCAATCATGTACTTGGTTTCACCAACTGGTGAGGAGAAAGAGAAACAGAGCATGAAGAGGAAGAAGAAGAAGAATAAACAGTGCCAAGGCGATCTTGCTGAAGCCAGAGGCCTCAGTCGAGGCCATTCAAGGGCTCCGGCAACGACTACCTTACATGTGAGACGATCCTCCAGGGAGCCCTTCCACTTCTGCTGTCTCACTTAATTAATTAGGAGTACTTAAGTACCACTAATTTATTACTGCCTAATTTTCCAGTTGGAGTTAAACAAATCTTTAGTAGGACCCTATGCTGAATCATGTACGTGTGTATGTTTGTCTATGGAGGTGAATCATGTGGTGGAGCAGGGAGGGAATATTATTAGTGTCATGACATAATAGTGCTATTGTTTTGCATGTCAATTTATTGCCATTGGTTCAATGAGGCAATGTTTTGCGTATTGTCCATCATGAATTTGATGCTACTGTTTGAGTAATAGGCTAATGTCTTCCTATCCTTTCTCACTAAGCTAATGAAGGTTTCACCTTGTTCCTACTTGTGCAAACAGGGATCATGTTGTGCGAATCATACATTTTAGTGGAACTACACAAGACAATACAATGAACTGTATCCCAGTCAGTGTTTTAACTCTGCTGGAAGTTCTTGATAATCTTTCGATATAATCTCAGCACTGGTAAACAAGAGTGATTTCAACCATACATTTGAAGTGCACAAAAATATATACTATTGTGTGATTCCAGTGAGTGCTTTATCATCTCTTATGGGACTACATGAATAAGCTTTTTTTCTCAGGTTGGTACGGGCCTAAGGCCTTCATCCATATTAGTTTGCTGTCATCTCTATTTGTATCATGCTACTGTCATGAGAAACTCCTTTATCTTTGCACGTTAAAGTTTTGCAACCTATGATAAATGGCAATGCTTTGAGTGTTGAGTTGAGCTAATTGGCACTGATTAAATAAACTAATACCTCTCTTTAAGCAAGACTACTATGTTGCTAACTTTACCCATTAAGATAATGAGGGTGCTTCTATTTGTTAGTGTATGTTTCATCAACTAGTCCCACTATTACAGTAATCTCACTCTCTCAATATATGTGCCAATAGGGATGCTCGATTTTGGTGGAACTGCACAAAAACTTGGGTGCTTCATTGCCTCGACAGCTTCCGTCCTTTCCTATCAGTCGCTAATCTCCGCTTGCTTTCTTCCTTTGCTGTCAGTCGCTTGGCTTATCTCGGCTTCCAGTCAAAGGAAATAGTAATTGATATGCTACCTCACACAGGTTGGTACTGGTCTTTATCCTGATTATTGTGCCTGTCATATGTATTGGTAATTTGCTATTGTGCTACTGTTTGCCGATTTCATAAAGGAGTAATTTGGAGCCTGAACTCGCAGGCAAATCATTACATCGGGTGATTTTAGTAGAACTGCACAAAATGATCAGATGGACAGGTACTTATGCTGCTGCTATGTACTCCAAAGTTCACTCAGACAAGCATCGATGTTGACAAGAAGTGCCTATATTCATTCGAGTATCAACCAGCGTCAACCAATTGTCAAACTCCAAGTATTAGGAGAGTGAACGCCAAAAATATTGCTTGGTGCATAGCCCAGAAAAACGCAGTCCAGTCTTTGGTCCCAACTTGTGCCTTTTGGTTATCGGCACATATGGTAGCGAACTATATGGCATGGAGTCTAAAGATTCCAGACAAGTTGGTTGACGCATATATTCATCTGGCACTTAATCAGTCTGCACGCCAAGGATGCTCCATTTCAGTTGAACTGCACAAAAAATTTGGGTGGTTCATTTTCTCAACCGCCTCCTTTCTCGTCTGCAATGTAGAATTTTGGCGAGATACGGGACCAAGATGAGCCAGTAAACTAGTTGGATGAAAGTAGTGGCCAAGTTGCTCAAACCTCCCTTGGCACGAGGCCACTATTTGAGGATAAACCTACAAGCAAAGTTCAGATTGTCTGTGCTGCCTCTTATGTACTCGAAAGTTTACTCGTACAAGAACTAATTTTAGCAAGAAGTACCTCCGATTGAACACCATTTACCAGTCTGTACCCTAGGTAATTAAAGTTCGTCCATGGATCATATTGGCTGTGATCTCAATCATTTGGATGCATAAACATACTGAACATGTGTATATCTGAATCTTTTTGTGAATTATGTATGAATATTGTCGTGTGATCTATCAATCATTTGGATGCATAAACATACTGAACATGTGTATATCTGAATCTTTTTGTGAATTATGTATGAATATTGTCGTGTGATCTATCAATCATTTGGATGCATAGATATGCTGAGCTTGTGTATATATGAATCTTTTGAGTTGTTGATAGTGAATGTTGGCTATGAATATGAACGTGTCCTGTGAACCTGAGTTTGATATGAATGTTTACCTTTTCTGTTGTATTTGTGTGTGAACTTGTTAGTATGCCTACTGTGGGGTATAAAACGTAGGTCTCTTATAAAAGTAATGTTGTGTCCAATTTATGTTTTCCCTTCTAACCACATTATATATATTTATATTATTACTATTATCGTATATTTTATAGAGACTTATATATACATTATAAAAACATCCCACGTGTTATTAACTTATAAAAGTAAATGTTTAACGGAAGTTGGCAAGGAAAATCCTGGTTGTTTTTGACTCACAGGCAAGGAAAATCCTGGTGATTGCGTACAAAAGCTTGCGAAGATTTTAAGGACCAATTTAATAATAATGCGCTCATTTTTATTTTGAGCAATAACTTGCTAATTTCTTAATTATATATATATAATGTGCCTCTCCGGTTTATTCTTTGATATTAATTGCTCCTTCTAACATAACATTATATATATAACGAGCCCACCTAATACGTGTATTTCAAGGAAGTGCAAATGGGCTGGGTTTTCCTAGAAAATATAAATGGGCCTGATTGACGCGAAATTATTTGTTCACCCAGCCCAGCAAATGGACTATACATTCTAGAAAACATGGGTTAAATATATGCCACATTTTTGCAGGCTGACATGTGGGCCAATAGGTCGAAGCCTACGCAGGGCGTTGTCAACTTGGTCAACAAATGATTGTGTCATCCACAACCATTGGATTTATATCCAACGGCCGGCATGCACCTTCAATCTCTCGTCTTCTTCCTCCAGCGTCGCCGAGACCGCCTAGTCCTGCCTCCGGCGGCTAGCGGCTCTGCTTAGCACGCATCGCTGCGAAGCGCTACCCCACCGCCGCCAGGCTATCCCTCCACCCCTCGACACCTCCTGTTATTCTCCACAGACTACAGCCCCACGCCGCAATAGAACCAGTTATAACCCTTCTCCTCCTCTCAATCTGCGACTCCACTGCCGCGTTTTCCCATCTCCGAGTCATTCCCGTCCGGGGCCTCGCCGTCGTCCACCGCCTCGCTGCGTTCGGTGCGGCATGGTCAACAAACGAGAGTCATCGGAAGAGGACTGTACGTGGAGAGCCTGACGGCTAGGACCCACGAGGTCCATGGTCGCACGCAAGGAAAGTTCCTCCTTATTAAGCTGGAAAAAAATGTTTCCTCCACCTGACAGCTGGGACCCACCGGTTGTATCTTCGCACGAAAGGAAGTGCCTCCTTATTTTGCGAAAAAAATTATTCATCCCGTTGACAGCTGGGACCCGTCAGATTTGGTGACTGACTTGTGGGCCTACTAAGCGGACGTGTACGCACGGCTTTGTCAACTTAATCAACAAATGATTCTAGCAGCTGGACGGTTGGATGTTAATCCAACAGCCGTGCTCCTTCTTCAACCTCTGTTCTTGCTCCTGTCTCCCGTGGGCGGCACCGCGGCTGTGCTGCCGCGCACCCGAACCAGTGAAGTTTCCCACTCCTCTCCATCTACGACTCCACTGCCCCGTCTTCCCCATCTCCGGGTCGTTCCAGTCTGGGTGCGCTCGGCACGGTGTGGTCAACGTGGTCAACAACCGAGAGTCATCGGAAGATGACTGTACGTGAGAGGCTGACAGTGGGGACGCACCACACCCATGGACGCATGCATGCAACGGAACGCGGTGAGGTCAACGTGGTCAAGGAACGACTTCCATCGGAAGTATACTGTACGTGGAGAGTCTCAGCTGGGTCCACGGCCGCAGCAAGTAAGTGCCTCCTTATTACGCGGAAAATAATGATTCCTCCAACTGACCGCAGGGACCCACTGGACGGGCCACCGTATTTTGCGAAAAAAATGTTTGCCCCCTGACTGCTGGGACCCACCTGACGGGCCACCGTATTTTGCGAAAAAACGTTCCCCCCGCTGTCAGCTCGGACCCACCGGAAGTGCCTCCTTATTACGCACAAAAAAATGAATACTCCCCCGGCTAGCTGGGACCCACCTTGGTGGGAGGCTGACTTGTGGGCCTACTAAGTTGACGGGGCGAAGGGCTTTGTCAACTTAGTCAATATGAATGATTCTAGCTCCAGTGACCGTACGATGTCCATCCAACGGCCGTAGTGCTTCTTCAACCTCTAGTCTTCTTGCTCCAGCCGCCCAAAGCAGCACCGGTCGTGCCGCATGCTCCTGCCTCCCGTGGCCGGCTGTGCTGCCGCGGAGGCCTCACCGCCCCTACTATTCCCACCGCTGTCCAGGCCTTGCAGCGACGGCAGCATCACACCGCAGCCGAACCAGTGAACCCTCGTACTCCTCTCCGCGCGGGCTTCCACTGCCGCGTCTTCCCCGGCTCCGCGTCGTCCCCTTCCTAGGCCTCGCCGTCGTCCACTGCCGTGGTGCTCTCCGCGCGGCGTGGTCAACGTGGTCAAGTAACGACTTCCATCGGAAGAGTACTGTACGTGGAGAGGCTAACAGCTGGGTCCACGGCCACAGCCCAGTTTTTTTTGTGATTTGCCAAGTAAGTCGCTTTGTCAGGCCTGTTGGGCTGCAAATCTTCCAAGACGAGGAGAGCTTTCATTCGGCTGGCCGAGAAAATGGCCCATCAGTAACGAGAAATGGGCTGTACATTTTCAAACCACATCAAACCGGCAATTAGTTTCAAATATCTTTTTTTCATTTCGAGATTTTAAATTACATTAATTTTTATGCGTGGAGAATTTGTTGGATTTTATATTGATATACATTTATTTTTAAAATCAGTTTGAATGTGAGTCGAAATTTCGGGATTAAAAACAGTTCGGACCGCACCGAAATATGCAAAATTTCGTATAATTTTTTAACCGTGGCCACAATATGGGCTGTAATGCTAACAAAAAGAATATGGGCTCCAAAAAAACCTTAATAATTAGCAAATGGGCTGTAAATTATTAGAAATAATTGCAGATGGGTTGTATGCTGTTTTCCACAGATTCGAGGCTTTCCTAAAAAAAGGTTGACGCACAAGCAGTGACTGTTGGATGGCCATCCAACGGCCGTCGTGCTTCTTCAATCTCTACTCTTCCTGCTCCAGCCGCTCAAACAAGCGCCGGCGGGACTGCCTGCTCCCTCCTCCCCGCGGCCGGCTCTGCTGCCGCGCAGGCCTCACCGCCCCACCGTACTCCCATCACTGGCCTAGCCATCCCTCTACTCACCCACACCTGCTGTTATTCTCCGGCGATGGCAGACGAACCAGTAAACCCTCGTACAGTCGTACTCCCCTCCGCGTGGGAAACAACTGTCGGGTCTTCCCTGCCTCTGTGTCGTTCCCTTCCTAGGCCTCGCCGTCGTCCACCCCCCTGGTGCTCTCGGCGCGGCCTGGTAAACATGGTCAACGACCGACATGCATCTGAAGTGGACTGTACGTGGAGAGGCCGACAGCTGGGTCCACGGCCGCACGCAAGGAAATGCCTACTTATTACACGCAAAATAATGATTCCTCCACCTGACATCAGGGACCCACCGAAAGGGCCTCTGTATTTCATGAAAAAAACATTACCGCCGCTGACAGCTCGGACCCACCAGCTATATCTTCGCACGCAAGGAAGTGCCTCCTTATTACGCACAAAAAAATGAATACTCCCCCTGCTAGCTGGGACCCACCATGGTGGGAGGCTGACTTGTGGGCCTACTAAGTTGACTGGGACGGGGGCCTTTGTCAACTTTAGTCAATATGAACAATTCTAGCTCCAGTGACCGTACGATGTCCATCCAACGGCCGTAGTGCTTCTTCAACCTCTGGTCTTCTTGCTCCAGCCGCCCAAAGCAGCGCCGGTCGTGCTACATGCTCCTGCCTCCCGTGGCCGGATGTTCTGCCGCGGAGGCCTCACCGCCCCCTACTATTCCCAACGCTGGCCAGGCCCTGCGGCGACGGCAGCCTCACACCGCAGCCGAACCAGTGAACCCTCGTACTCCTCTCCGCACGGGCTTCCACTGCCGCGTCTTCCCCGGCTCCGCGTCGTCCCCTTCCTAGGCCTCGCCGTCGTCCACCGCCGTGGTGCTCTCCGCACGGCGTGGTCAACGTGGTCAAGCAACGACTTCAATCGAAAGAGTACTGTACGTGGAGAGGCTGACAGCTGGGTCCACGGCCACAGCCCAGTTTTTTTGTGATTTGCCAAGTAAGTCGCTTTGTCAGGCATGTTGGGTTACAAATCTTTCAAGACGAGGAGAGCTTTCATTCGGCTGGCCGAGAAAATGGCCCATCAGTAATGAGAAATGGGCTGTACATTTTTAAAACACATCAAACCGGCAATTAGTTCCAAATATCTTTTTTTTCATTTCGAGATTTTAAATTACATTAATTTTTATGCGTGGAGAATTTGTTGGATTTTATATTGATATACATTTATTTTTAAAATCAGTTTGAATGTGAGTCGAAATTTCGGGATTAAAAACAGGTCGGACCGCACCGAAATATGCAAAATTTCGTATAATTTTTTAACCGTGGCCACAATATGGGCTGTAATGCTAACAAAAAGAATATGGGCTCCAAAAAAACCTTAATAATTAGAAAATGGGCTGTAAATTATTAGAAATAATGGCAGATGGGCTGTATGCTGTTTTCCACAGATTTGAGGCTTTCCTAAAAAAAGGTTGACGCACAAGCAGTGACTGTTGGATGGCCATCCAACGGCCGTTGTGCTTCTTCAATCTCTGCTCTTCCTGCTCCAACCGCTCAAACAAGCGCCGGCGGGACTGCCTTCTCCCTCCTCCCCGCGGCCGGCTCTGCTGCCGCGCAGGCCTCACCACCCCACCGTACTCCCATCGCTGGCCTAGCCATCCCTCTACTCACCCACACCTGCTGTTATTCTCCGGCGACGGCAGACGAACCAGTAAACCCTCGTACAGTCGTACACCCCTCCGCGTGGGAAACAACTGCCGAGTCTTCCCTGCCTCCGTGTCATTCCCTTCCTAGGCCTCGCCGTCGTCCACCGCCCTGGTGCTCTCGGCGCGGCCTGGTCAACGTGGTCAACGACCGACATGCATCTGAAGTGGACTGTACGTGGAGAGGCCGACAGCTGGGTCCACGGCCGCACGCAAGGAAATGCCTCCTTATTACGCGCAAAATAATGATTCCTCCACCTGACATCAGGGACCCACCGAAAGGGCCTCTGTATTTCGTGAAAAAAACATTACCGCCGCTGACAGCTCGGACCCACCAGCTATATCTTCGCACGCAAGGAAGTGCCTCCTTATTACACACCAAAAAAATGAATACTCCCCCTGCTAGCTAGGACCCACCATGGTGGGAGACTGACTTGTGGGCCTACTAAGGTGACTGGGACGGGGGCCTTTGTCAACTTTAGTCAATATGAATGATTCTAGCTCCAGTGACCGTACGATGTCCATCCAACGGCCGTAGTGCTTCTTCAACCTCTGGTCTTCTTGCTCCAGCCGCCCAAAGCAGCGCCGGTCGTGCCGCATGCTCCTGCCTCCCGTGGCCGGCTGTGCTACCGTGGAGGCCTCACCGCCCCCTACTATTCCCACCGCTGGCCAGGCCCTGCGGCGACGGCAGCCTCACACCGCAGCCGAACCAGTGAACCCTCGTACTTGTCTCCGCGCGGGCTTCCACTGCCGCGTCTTCCCCGGCTCCCCGTCGTCCCCTTCCTAGGCCTCGCCGTCGTCCACCGCCCTGGTGCTCTCGGCACGGCGTGGTCAACGTGGTCAAGGAACGACTTCCATCGGACGTGGACTGTACGTGGAGAGGCTGACAGCTGGGTCCACGGCCGCAGCAAGGAAGTGCCTCCTTATTACGCGGAAAATAATGATTCCTCCACCTGACAGCTTGGACCCACCGGACGGGCCACTGTATTTCACGAAAAAAACGTTCCCCCCTGACTGCTGGGACCCACCAGCTACATCTTCGCACGCAAGGAAGTGCGTCCGGGCAAAAAAAATGATTCGCCCCCCTGACTGCTGGGACCCACCAGCTACATCTTCGCAGGCAAGGAAGTGCCTAACAGTCGGGACCCACCTGGTCGAAGCGTACGTAGCATTGTCATTCTGGTCGCGAACGTGTACGTACATACTGGTCGATGTAGAAGCGTGCACGTGTCGTAGTAGAGGCGCGCACGTAGCATGTACACGTACGTACAGCGGCCAGTGTGCAAGAAAGAAAATACGGCCATGTACGTACATAAGGGCAGGGTCTCGAACGCCTACTCGCGCATACGTACGGCCAGGGCTCGTGTACATGGTTGGGTCGGAACGGAGAAACAGCGTCGTCGTCGTGTTCATGGGGAGCCAACCGGCTGGGTCGGAATGGAATGCGTCGTCGTGTTCATCGGGAGGGCTTGGACGAAACAGCCGATGGAAACAAGGCCTGGCGTACCACAGAACGAAGGAAACGGCCTTGTGTTCGACCGGCCACGTTTGAAACGGGATCCTGTTCATCGGGAGGGGTCTGGCGTACCGCAAAACGGAGGAAACAGACCTCCTACGGTCGAAACGGGGGTCCTGTTGATCGGGAGGGGTGTGGCGTATCGCAAAACGGAGGAAACGGACTTGTGTTGGAGCGCTACGGTCGAAACGGGGGTCCTGTTCATCGGGAGGGGTGTGGCGTACCGCAAAATGGGACTCCACGGGACACTGTTCATCTCCACCGTCGACCCCCTCCCGCCTCCATGGGCTACTGTTCATCCACCGTCGACCTCCTCCAGCCTCCACCTGCGACTGTTCATCCACGGGCTCCTGTTCATCCAGCCTCCACCACGCGCTACTCCACCGGCTACTGTTCAACCAGCCCTCTCCACGGGCTCCTGTTCAACCACCCCTCCATGGGCTACTGTTCATCCAGCCCTCCATCGTCTACTATTCATTCTGCCCTCCATGGGGTGGTCCTGTTCATCCTGCCCTCCACGGGGTCCTGTTCATCCGGCCCCAACCGGCTCGATCGATCGGGGTCCTGTTCATCCAGAGGCAACACCACGAGGTCCTGTTCATCCACCCCCACCGGGAACTGTTCATCCAAACCCCCCCAGCAACGCTCACTGTTCATCTAGAGGCAGCATCGACCGGCTTCAGTTAGCAGCAGTAGCGAAGGAATCGCTCGATCGGGTTCAGTTAACAGCCATCGATCGATCGCTCGGGTTCAGTAATGCGTAGCCTACAGTGCAATCACTCGGGTTTAGTTAGAGCCCAACGCCTCGCTCGGGTTCAGTTAGAGCCAACGCCTCGCACACACGCGCGTACGTGTACGAGAGAAACACGCATCGCTCGGCCCCCGACCTCCCACCGTAACCGGGAACTCCCCGAAATTTTCCTCACCCTCGCTTCTACCACGGTTTTTTCCGTCATGGACGGCCCAAAGAATGTCATGCAGCTGCGTCTCCGGCCCGCCCAGGACAAAAAGCCCATTTTCTGTCATTATTTTTTGTCATAGAAGTAGGAGCCCACCACATCTATGATGATACCAGGTTTTGTCACAATTATCGTCATAGAAGTGTCATATGTATGATAGAAAAAAATTCGTTCGGCCCAAAATGTCACGGATGTGTCTTTTTTTTGTAGTGACTGGCTCAACCGTGTGCGATGCAAGTGCGCTGTAAAATCACCACGACCGTGCAAGTGCGAGCAAAGGGTGGAGGTACTGGCTTAACCGTGTGCGATGCAAGTGCGCTGTAAAACCACCACCTGTGCAAGCTAAAGGCGGGTAAGTTTATTTGGAAATTAGGATGAACCGTGTGCGATAGACCAACTAGCTAGAAATATAAAAACAAATCGCCCGCCTTGAGCGTTGCAAAAATCAGCGATTCCGCACCACTTTTCCTTATTATCATACACGCATATTGTTATTGGACCATGCACGATCTTGGGCACTCCTGCCCCGCATCAATTCCTTTACCCAAATTTTAGTAGCCGCCGTACTTCAACCGTCGCCCACAATCCTCCAGCATCGACCTTATAGTAAAATTGCAGTTGCTGAGGCATTTAAACCGTCGCCCTCCCTCGTCCACCACCATCTGCACCAACCATTACTAAAATTTTCAGTAGCTGATGACCCGCAAGTATAGGGGATCTATCGTAGTCCTTTCGATAAGTAAGAGTGTCGAACGCAACGAGGAGCAGAAGGAAATGACAAGCAGTTTTCAGTAAGGTAATCTCTACAAGCACTGAAATTATCGGTAACAGATAGTTTTGTGATAAGGTAATTCGTAACGGGTAACAAGTAACAAAAGTAAACAAGGTGCAGCAAGGTGGCCCAATCCTTTTTGTAGCAAAGGACAAGCCTGGACAAACTCTTATATAAAGGAAAGCGCTCCTGAGGACACATGGGAATTATCGTCAAGCTAGTTTTCATCATGCTCATATGATTCGCGTTCGTTACTTTGATAATTTGATATGTGGGTGGACCGGTGCTTGGGTATTGCCCTTCCTTGGACAAGCATCCCACTTATGATTAACCCCCTCGCAAGCATCCGCAACTACGAAAGAAGAATTAAGGTAAACCTAACCATAGCATGAAACATATGGATCCAAATCAGCCCCTTATGAAGCACCGCATAAACTAGGGTTTGAGCTTCTGTCACTCTAGCAACCCATCATCTACTTATTACTTCCCAATGCCTTCCCCTAGGCCCAAACAATGGTGAAGTGTCATGTAGTCGACGTTCACATAGCACCACTAGAGGAAAGACAACATACATCTCATCAAAATATCGAACGAATACCAAATTCACATGACTACTTATAACAAGATGTCTCCCATGTCCTCAGGAACAAACGTAACTACTCACAAATCATATTCATGTTCATAATCAGAGGGGTATTAATGTGCATAAAGGATCTGAACATATAATCTTCCGCCGAATAAACCAACTAGCATCAACTACAAGGAGTAATGAACACTACTAGCAACCCACGGGTACCAATCTGAGGTTTTGAGACAAAGATCGGATACAAGAGTTGAACTAGGTGAGGGAGTCTTGGATTAAGGGGTCCTCGGGCATCCGGCCTGTTATCCATTGGGCCGGACTGATGGGCTGTGAAGACATGAAGACCGAAGACTATACCCGTGTCCGGATTGGACTCTACTTGGCGTGGAAGGCAAGCTTGGCGATCGACTATGTAGATTCCCTCTGATGTAACTGACCCCATGTAACCCTAGATCTCTCCGGTGTCTATATAAACTGGAGAGCATAGTCCGGATAGAGGATATACTCATTACCATATTCACATAGGCTAGACTTCTAGGGTTTAGCCATTACGATCTCGTGGTAGATCGACTCTTGTAACACTCATATTCATCAAGATCAATCAAGCAGGAAGTAGGGTATTACCTCCATAGAGAGGGCCCGAACCTGGGTAAACATCATGTCCCTCGTCTCCTGTTACCATCAAAACTAGACGCACAGTTCGGGACCCCCTACCCGAGATCCGCCGGTTTTGACACCGACATTGGTGCTTTCATTGAGAGTTCCACTGTGTCGTCGCCAAGAGGGTTCATGGCTCGCCTTGTTCTCAAGGATAATATCATCTTCGGAGGAACCCTGGCCCCAGGCCAAACCCTCCGGCTGGGCGGCTTCGTCATGACCGCTGGGTCGGCCCTTAAGCCGACGATGACCTCTTAAGTCACCGAAAATCGCCTCCACGTTGATCCCGAATACTCCGCCTGGATGGATCCAACAGAGCTATCGTCGTTGAACGAACTCCTGGATCGCATGGCCGCCTTGGGGGTCGCTACAGACTACTATCGGGTTGGGCTTAAACCCGACCAGAGAGAAATTAAAACTCCGCCGATCACCCACCAGATAGCGGTAGTCTAGGAGCGGAGCAACTCTTCTACTATATTGAAGACGAACTATGTTCGGATCTCCGATCTTGAAGGGCCGGATATTCTCCGACAGAAAGGCGTGTCCCGTCCCCCGAACATGGAGTCGGACGATGAGCCTAAAAAATCAGTCGATATCCCGGAGCCCGAACTGCCAGGTCCGGTAGATCTTCAAACTCTGGATCCAAAATCGGGTCAGGGTTCAGATTTCGTTCCACCCACCCACCCGGACATAGACGCTCTCATGAGCATCAAATAACAGCCTCAGGAAACGGTCCACCACTTCTGGGCCAGATTCCTCCTTGTCAAAGATAAGGTAAAAGACTGCCGCGACGAAGACGCGATAGCAGCATTCCGCAACAACTGCGCGGACGAAGGTATCATCAACGCCATCAATCGCCGCCGCATACCAAAGTTTGCTGACTTAGCAATTATCGTACAAAAGTATAGCGCGATGGAAAGCACCTGGAAAAGTCAGGCAGCTCGCTGGGAACCGTCGGTCCCAACCCAACTCATCTTACAGGCGAAAAGACGCACCCCCGTGGCACGCCCAGCCGAACAGTCAAAAAACATAAACCCATCACGCTGCACGGCACCGTTCTGGAGGGATGGCTCAATGGCCCATGCAAAATACACACGACGCCGGATACCATGGCAACCCACAGCCTTAGAGCATGTTGGATACTTCGGCAGGTAGCCAAGAGTGGCGAGGACATCCTTATCATGGACACCCCAGAACAGCACCCTCCAGCAAACGATGACACTAGAGTATTGACAGTCTTCGAGACATTCGCTTCAAACAATAAGCGTAAAAGGGCACTGCGCGATCTTGCCGAAGTTTGCCAGGTCGCCGCAATTGACCCCTGGAACGACACGACCATAACCTTTAATGCCAGTGACGAACCCAAATACAGAACAGTCCGAGCGCCAGCTGCATTAGTCCTTAGTCCCATCATGGACGGTTTTCGACTTACAAAAGTCCTCATGGACGGCGGCAGCGGACTAAACCTCATTTATGAGGACACGCTCCACAAGATGGAAATAGACAGAAGCCGCATCGAGAAAAGCAGCACGACCTTCCGAGGTATCATTCCCAGTCGGGAAGTGCATTGTGCGGGAAAAATTACACTTGATGTGGTATTCGGCACGCCGGAGAATTATCGGTCCGAAGAAATAACTTTCCAGGTGGCCCCTTTCAACAGTGGATACCACGCCCTGTTAGGGCGAGAGGCCTTCATGCGCTTTCAAGCCATACCTCATTATGGGTATATGAAGGTAAAAAATGCCCGGGCCTAATGGAATAATCACCCTCGTCAGCGATCCGGATATAGCACTCCGCGCCGTGAACAAAACCGCATCCTTGGCCCTCGAGGCATTATCTGAGGCCCTTGCGGCTGGAGAACTAACCGCACTACGCTCCACTGTGGATAGAGACGATGTTATCCTGGACAAATGACCCAAATCTACTTTCTTCAAGCCAGCAGAAGAAACGGTCAAATTTCAGGTCCATCCAACTGACCTGAAGAAGACAGCCTCTATCGGAGCGCAACTCAGCCCCACTTCTTGCGCGAAAACTGGGATATATTCGCCTGGCACCCCTCAGATATGCCAGGAATCTCGCGCGAGTTGGCCGAACACATCCTCAACATACTAAAGGGATATAAGCCGGTCAAACAAACACTGCGGCGCTCTTCCGAACCCAAACGACAAGCTATGGGGGAAGAGCTAGCCAAACTCATCAAGGCTGGATTCATCAAAGATATTAAACATCCGAACTGGCTGGCAAACTTGGTAATGGTACCAAAGGAGGATAAATCCTGGCGCCTATGCGTCGATTTCAAAGACCTTAACAAGGCTTGCCCTAAGGATCCCTTCCCCCTTCCTCGCATTGATCAAATCATTGATGCTACCGCAGGACACGACTCGCTGGGTGATACGTCTCCAACGTATCTATAATTTATGAAGTATTCATGCTATTATATTATCCATCTTGGATGTTTATGGGCTTTATTATGCACTTTTATATTATTTTTGGGATTAACCTATTAACCCAGAGCCCAGTGCCAGTTCCTGTTTTTTCCCTTGTTTCAGTGTTTCGAAGAAAAGGAATATCAAACGGAGTCGAAACGGAATGAAACCTTCTGGAGAAGTTATTTTTGGAAGGAAAGCAAACCGGGAGACTTGGAGTGCACGTCAGGAAAGCAACGAGGGAGGCACGAGGCAGGGGGGCGCGCCCACCCCCCCTGGGCGCGCCCTATACCCTCGTGGGCCCCTCGTGGCTCCCCTGACGTATTTCTTCCGCCTATATATATCCATATACCCTAAAAACTTCGGGGGAACAGAATAGATCGGGAGTTCCGCCACCGCAAGCCTCTGTAGCCACCAAAAACCAATCGGGACCCTGTTCCGGCACCCTGCCGGAGGGGGGAACCCTCACCGGTGGCCATCTTCATCATCCCGGCGCTCTCCATGACGAGGAGGGAGTAGTTCACCCTCGGGGCTGAGGGTATGTACCAATAGCTATGTGTTTGATCTCTCTCTCTCTCTCTCTTGTGTTCTTGAGGTGATGCGATCTTGATGTATCGCGAGCTTTGCTATTATAATTGGATCTTATGTTGCTCCTCCCCCTCTACTCTCTTGTAATGGATTGAGTTTTCCCTTTGAAGTAATCTTATCGGATTGAGTCTTTAATGATTTGAGAACACTTGATGTATGTCTTGCCGTGCGTATCTGTGGTGACAATGGGATATCACGTGATTCACTTGATGTATGTTTTGGTGATCAACTTGCGGGTTCCGCCCATGAACCTATGCATAGGGGTTGGCACACGTTTTCGTCTTGACTCTCCGGTAGAGGTTCTATGTGTTGGTCGAATAGATGAATCTGAGATTGTGTGATGCATATTGTATAATCATACCCACGGATACTTGAGGTGACATTGGAGTATCTAGGTGACATTAGGGTTTTGGTTGATTTGTGTCTTAAGGTGTTATTCTAGTACGAACTCTAGGGCTGTTTGTGACACTTATAGGAATAGCCCAATGGATTGATTGGAAAGAATAACTTTGAGGTGGTTTCGTACCCTACCATAATATCTTCGTTTGTTCTCCACTATTAGTGACTTTGGAGTGATTCTTTGTTGCATGTTGAGGGATAGTTATATGATCCAATTATGTTATTATTGTTGAGAGAACTTGCACTAGTGAAAGTATGAACCCTAGGCCTTGTTTCCTAGCATTGCAATATCGTTTACGCTCACTTTTATCATTAGTTGCCTTGCTGTTTTTATATTTTCAGATTACAAAAACCTATATCTACTACCCATATTACACTTGTATCACCATCTCTTCGCCAAACTAGTGCACCTATACAATTTACCACTGTATTGGGTGTGTTGGGGACACAAGAGACTCTTTGTTATTTGGTTGCAGGGTTGTTTGAGAGAGACCATCTTCATCCTACGCTTCCCACGGATTGATAAACCTTAGGTCATCCACTTGAGGGAAATTTGCTACTGTCCTACAAACCTCTGCACTTGGAGGCCCAACAACGTCTACAAAAAGAAGGTTGTGTAGTAGACATCACTGTGCTTCCTTGATGCATATTCCGGATACCATCAAATCAAAATGAAGGAGTCCGATCAAGCCGCAACCGCATTCATTACACCATCCGGGCCGTTTTGCTTCAACACCATGCCTTTCGGGCTCAAGAACGCCAGCGCCACCTACCAGCGCATGATCCAAACATGCCTCGAGAAACAGATCGGCAAGACAGTGGAGGCCTACGTGGACGACGTCGTCATCAAAACTAGACATGTCGAAACACTAATAGACGGCTTGCGTCTCACATTGGACAACCTCCGCGCATACGACATCAAACTTAACCCGGAAAAGTGCGTCTTCGGCGGCCCCGCTGGTAAACTACTGGGCTTCATCGTTTCCAATAGAGGAATTGAAGCAAATCCACCCAAAATCCAAGCTCTGTCACAATTGGCCACGCCAACCGAACTCAAACAGGTCCAAAAACTCGCCGGGTGCGTGGCAGCTTTAAGCCGCTTCATCTCCAGGTTGGGGGAAAAGGCGCTGGCCCTTTATCGCCTTCTACGGTGCACCGATAACTTCGAGTGGACAGACGCGGCGACAGCCGGACTGGAAGAAATAAAGGCCCTTTTGGCAAGCAACCCAATCCTGGCCGCGCCAAATGTCGACGAACCAATGCTCCTATATATATCGGCAACACACCAGGTGGTGAGCGCCGTACTCGTCGTCGAGCGAGAACAGGACGGACACAAATTTCCGCTCCAAAATCCGGTATACTACGTATCCACCGTCCTCACACCATGCAAATCCCGGTACCCTCACTATCAAAAGATAGCATATGCAGTCTTCATGGCATCTTGAAAATTGTGACACTACTTTCAGGAGTGCTCGATCACGGTGGCTTCCGAAGTGCCCCTCAATGATAATCAACAACCGGGATGCAACGGGCCGGATTGCCAAATGGGCCATTGAGCTCCTGCCATTTGACATCACGTACAAACCATGTTGAGCCATCAAATCCCAGGTACTGGCTGACTTCGTCGCCGAATGGACAGAGGCCGAACTAGGTTATGCACTTTGACGGCTCCAAAATGTTGGCAGGGCTAGGGGCAGGCGTCGTATTAACGTCCCCCACATGAGATATCGTCCAGTACGTACTCCAAATATTATACACAGACTCCAACAACGCAGCCGAATACGAGGCCTTGCTACATGGCCTTCGAATGGCTGTATCAATGGGCATACAACGCCTGGGGGTGCGCGGGGACTCAAACCTCGCAATATCCCAAATTAATGGAGACCTTGATGCCAAAGATCCAAAGATGGCAGCTTATCGCAATGCCGTCTTAAAGATGTCGGCTCGGTTCGAGGGGCTCGAATTTCATCACGTCGCCCGCGAAAGTAATCAGGCGGCAGACGTCCTTGCTCGCATCAGTGCTAAGCGCGACCCCGTCCCACCTAACATCTTCCTCGAAAGGCTCTTTAAGCCATCCGTGGTGTGGCAAGGGGGAGACAGCAACGACAGTCCCGTTCCGAACACAAACATAGATAGCGAACACACCGATATCAGCGGAGGCTCAGCCACCGAAATAACACCATCGGCCCACCTCATCATGGCAGTAATTGCCCCGTGGACCGAACCATTCTTGGCCTACTTTAATAGGAAGGAGCTCCCAGAAGATCAGAACGAGGCTCGCCGCATTGTCCGGCGTTCGAAGGCCTATAAAGTTCACGAAGAAGAGCTCTACAAGAAAAGCATTACCAGAGTCCTTCAAAGGTGTATCTCCGAGGAGGAGGGGCGGCAACTCTTGGCAGAAATTCACGCCGGTCTCGGTGGGCACCACGCCGCAGCCCGGGCACTTGTCAGCAAGGCCTTCCGGACAGGATTTTATTGGCCTACGGCTCGAGCAGACGCACAGGACCTCGTCCAGCGCTGCGTTGGATGCCAACTCTTCGCCAACCAAAGCCATATGCCCCCAGCCACCCTACAAACAATCCCCATTACATGGCCCTTTGCGGTCTGGGGTTTGGACATGGTTGAACCCCTTAAAGGGGGAAGCCATAAGAAAAAATATCTGCTGGTCATGGTGGACAAATTCACCAAGTGGATAGAGGCTAGACCAGTTAAAACGACCGAGTCCGGACCGGTGATTGCATTTATATCCGATGTGGTGCACCGTTATGGTGTCCCGCACAGCATCATCACTGATCACGGTTCCAATTTCACAGCCGATGAAGTGAAAACCTGGTGTGCTAATCTGGGTATTAAGCTTGCTTACGCCTCTGTCTACCACCGAGCGAGCCAATGGTCTTATCATGAGCAGCATCAAACCCAGGCTAGTGCGGTCTTTGAAATAATTAGACAAGCACTGGGTCCAGGAGCTCGACTCCGTACTCTGGGGCTGCGGACCACGCCCAACCGTACTATCGGATACACACCCTTCTTCATGGTGTGCGGTGCAGAGGCTGTATTGCCCTGCGATATTATACATGACTCACCTCGAGTGCGTATGTACGAAGAGAAAGAGGCCGGGTTGGATCGGCAGGACAGCCTAGACGCCCTGGAGGAGGAGCGCGACGTCACCAAAGCCTGTTCAGCATTTTATCAACAGCAGGCTTGAAGATATCAAAGCAGAGAAGTACGGGCCAAGACTTACAACGTTGGCGAACTTGTTCTACGCTTGCTGGAGAAGAAAAGGACAAACTCAAGCCCAAATGGGAGGGTCCCTTCATAATCGATGAAGTTCTTACCGGCGGAGCGTACCGTCTTCGTGATGCATCAGACAATCGCCTAGAGCCGAACCCCTGGAACGCGGCCATACTCCGAAGGTTTTATGCCTAGCGCCGAATTCTTTGTTCGTCCCCTTCTCCCCTGTAGTTTCCATTACTTTTTCTCTCTTTTCCACCTTTATTATTTTTTCGCTTTAAAGCTCTCATACGGCTCGACCGAACACCGTTGACGTACACATATTTACATATGTACGTCCATTATACCTGGGGGCTTCTTGAACAGAAGCTTGTTAATATTATTTCCCGAGCGTCAAGCTCATCATACATACGCGTTTTTCCCGTATGCCTTTTCTTCACCATTATATGCATCGATATGACTTAAGTTTTGGCCAAGCTGGGTTGCCTGGCTCCTGTGCTTACCCCTACGTTCCCGATTGTTCGGCTAGGTGGTAAAGGGAGCACCTCTGTGATTGTTACTGCCGGGTCATTCGGATGTGTACCTCAGATTGGGTGAAGCCGAAAGCTAGCGTTCTTAAGGGAATATTCGATCGGTGGATGAAAAATATTCTTTGCACTCACTCTATTGTGAACCACCAGAAGCTATACACACTGTGATTTTCACATCACAATTCAGACATGACTACTAATGCATGCACACCCAGGGAAAGGAACCCTTAACGGAACTATTCTCCCTGGAAGATGTTTCTTACAATCTCAATGTAATATAACATAACTAGCCAGATACAACTTGTCTGTTCAAGCAACTATGACCCCTACGCTTAGTTTTCCACGCATACCCCGGCCTATTCGGTCGTGACGGTATTCGGAAACACTCCGCACCTTCGGGTCCGGAGGTTGAAGCGAAAAGGTCTGCCATGACAAATGATATACAATTCAGCTAGAATTCCACATGGTGAGGAAAGTACATAGTCACTTGGACTCAAACACTTCCTCCTCTATACCATCTAACAGGCAGTCTAACTTACAATCCTGTTGGGAATATTTGGCGGCCACCTCTACTTGGTCATATACTAAACTAACAGGAATTTCTTCCCCATTTGGCCCTAGCGGTCCAACCCAGGCCATGTGATTAGGATTCAGCTTGGTATATCACGTTTTAACCATGGCCCAGGCCTCTCGCGCACCCTCTTGGCAGGCCGATATATTCCATAATCGGATACACCGCCGCGCTCCCTTGAACAGCTCTACAAGCGCCTCCATACTTCCTGGAGGGGAGGCGGATGACCATAAGGCCTTGGCAGCACTCCGCATGGCCAGCCGAGCATGCTCGTGCACTTGCGACAGTCTTTGCAGCAGATCACTTGCTGATCCGGACACCTCCTCTTCAGGACGGCCCATCAATATACCTGCAAACATAGCTATATCAGTTCCATTTATCTCCGAACTACTTAACAAAAAAACAAGTTCGGAAACATACTAAATATGCCGCCCCGCGGCTTCTTGTTCTCCTTCACGGAGTCGGCTAGCTGGGCCCGCACATCTTTCAACTCTTCACCCAACGTAGTGTTGGAATCCTGTAGCTTGTTTTTCTCGTCCCTGACGCGGGTCAGCACACGCTCGCCTGTGGCGTGTCGCCTCTTTGCCTCTCTTTCTCCCTCTTGGGCGATCTTCAACTTCTTCTCAAGTTGATCAGGCGACCCTATTATGCGATCAGTGGCAGCATTAGCATAGTTGGTATACAATTATTGTTCCTCGATGGAGGGGAACGTTACCAGTGGACAGCTTCTTGAAGTTTCCAGTTCGGCGGTAGCAGCATTTAGCTGCGCCGACACTGTTCCAGCTCTTGGGTTAGCATGTGGTTCTTCTTTGTAAGAACCTGGTGATACAACGGTCCTTAAATCAGTTGTACCATCTGCTTTCAGTCCCGGGGGCTACTGGCATATGGCTATCCTATTCGGACAAAGAAAACTTACCCGCAAATCTGTTAAATGCTGCTTTGTGGCTCTACTAAGCCTGTTTCGAGCAGCTCGGATGTACGCATCAGCCGAGCTGAAGGCATTGAATGCCTCTTCCGAGAACTCAGGGTCTCGTAAAATAGCCCTACAACACCGATGATTCATGGCGCTCTCCACTTCCGAGTTGGTAACGGACATATTCTCCGAACCCTCGGCCGAAGGACAGTCGGGCACCGTTCCTATATCGGCTTCCGCCTCTCCAACGGGGTTTAAACCCCGGGCGCTGGGAGTACGGCCAGCTGGACTCTCGGACTTAGTCCGGTGAACCTTTTTCCTGGTACCAAACAGACGTACAAGTTACAGTTGGATGTGACTACTAAAGTATACCTTCAAATCCTTACCTCTTTGACGAGGGACCGGTCGTGTCTTCACCGACCTTCCTTTTCGAAGCCTTACTCGACGCCGGAGCCGCTCTCTTTGGAGCCGTCCCCAGAGTAGCGTGACGCGCTGAACGCCTCCCCTGTGGAGCACGAGACAGTGCGATGGGTGAGGCAGTGCGAGGAAGCTCTTGCGAGTGAGATTTTCTCTTGATAACTTACGTGGGAAGTAGGAAGAAGACCAGGGTAATCGGCGATAATGGCCACTTCCGTGCCATCGTAGCTCGCCTGGTAAAACACCCCTTCCGCGAGTACCACGAATATATCTGGATCTTCTTCGAACCCAGGATCCAGCTCCCGGTTGTGGTTCTCAGGCTGTGGGGCGGGGCTGTGAAACCCCTCGGTGATTTTTCGCCAATGCTGTTATAAGCGGATTAGGAATTTATCAAAGGTAATCCGGGAGGCGGAATAAGTAGAGCAGAAGGATTGGGGCTTACCCAACTGGGAGGATTATACATAGAATATCCATCTCTGCGATTGAAACGAAGAAATTCCTCTTCCTCCACTTTGAACAGCTCAGCCAGTATCTTGGCTAGAGCGGCAGGGGTGTCCGGACCTTTCCGACCACAGCGGGAGGCGTCGTCCTCCCTGTTGTAGTGCCACATCGGGAGCCCTCTATATTGAAGCGGCTGAACCCCTCGCACTAGGGAGATCGCCACTACCTCAACCATTGTTAATCCGGAATGGGCGAGCATCTTTATCTTGCCCAAGAGTTGATGAACCTCCGCATTGTCATCCTCTTCAAGGCTCCGGGGACGCCAACTATGGCGTTTCTTTAGCGGGACGCTTGCAAATTCAGGGAGACCCTTTCGAACTGGGTCGGGAAGCGTGACGTCCTCAATGTAGAACCATTCGGAAGGCCATTCCTTTGCTGCCCTCCTTGGTGTGCCGGGCAGGTATCCGGTATCGGCGATGCGCCACACTTCGGCTCCGCCCACTTCAAATATTGACCCCTCGTGGTTGCGCGGGACAAGGCAGAACAATTTTCTCCACAGTTCGAAATGGGCTTCAACACCCAGAAATAACTCGCATAGAGCGACGTAACCTGCGATGTGCAGGATAGAGGCGGGAGTGAAGTTGTGCAGCTGGAGGCCATAATATTCCAGAAGCCCCCAGAGGAACGGATGGACGGGAAATCCAACGCCTCTTAGCAGGTAGGGGACGAAGCACACTCGCTCCCCCCGGATGGATTAGGAAAGTCCTCCGCCTGAGTCACGCCGTTAAAGGAGGCCGACCCTGCTCGGACAGGGACCAGATCCGCGGAAGAAATCCCTACGTTTGCAACTTTGTTAGTTGACTATGAGTCACAGAGCACTTCTCCCACTCGCTTCTCTTTGGGCTAGAGCGGGAGGAGGAGCTAGGAATGCTAGCCATGATGGAATGGTTTCTCCTGGCAGTCTCCGAGGATTTTCTCGGCGCAATGTAGCCTGGATCTAAGATCCAGTATCTTTAAATAGGCGCTCTGCCTTGCGTGGATGGGGTGTTATTTGCAAAAATACCCTAACTCTCCGCATTCGCTTGACACGTGGAAGACGAAGTTATTAGCGCACAGAAGCCGAGGGGAGCGATATTGGATCAACGGCCGAATATACTACTTGGAGAAGGAACCCGCCTTGCAACGCCGAAGACAATTTGCGCGCCGAACACCTCATCATTGAAGCCTGGTTCGGGGGCTACTGAGGGAGTCCTGGACTAAGGGGTCCTCGGGCATCCGGCCTGTTATCCATTGGGCCGGACTGATGGGCTGTGAAGACATGAAGACCAAAGACTATACCCGTGTCCGGATTGGACTCTACTTGGCGTGGAAGGCAAGCTTGGCGACTGACTATGTAGGTTCCCTCTGATGTAACCGACCCCATGTAACCCTAGATCTCTTCGGTGTCTATATAAACCGGAGAGCATAGTCCGGATAGAGGATATACTCATTACCATATTCACATAGGCTAGACTTCTAGGGTTTAGCCATTACGATCTCGTGGTAGATCGACTCTTGTAACACTCATATTCATCAAGATCAATCAAGCAGGAAGTAGGGTATTACCTCCATAGAGAGGGACCGAACCTGGGTAAACATCGTGTCCCTCGTCTCTTGTTACCATCAAAACTAGACGCACAGTTCGGGACCCCTACCCGAGATCCGCCGGTTTTGACACTGACACTAGGGTTTGAGAGGAGATGGTGCTTGTGAATATGTTGATGGAGATTGACCCCCTCCCGATGAGAGGATCGATGGTGATGATGATGGTGACGATTTCCCCCTCCCGGAGGGATGTTTCCCCGGCAGAACAGCTCTGCCGGGGCCCTAGATTGGTTCCGCCAAGGTTCCGCCTCGAGACGGCCGCGCTTCGTCCCGAAAGCTTCCTTATGATTTTTTCTAGGGCAAAAGATACCTTATACCAGAAGATGGGCATCGGGGGGCTTCCAGGTGGCCCACGAGGCAGGGGGGCGCGCCCTCCACCCTCGTGGACAGTGGGTGGCCCCCTCTGGTGCTGTCTTCGCCCAATATTTTTAATATATTCCAAAACTGACTTTCGTGGAGTTTCAGGACTTTTGGAGTTGTGCAGAATAGGTCTCTAATATTTGCTCCTTTTCCGGCCCAGGATTCCAGCTGTCGGCATTCTCCCTCTTCATGTAAACCTTGTAAAATAAGAGAGAAAAGGCATAAGTATTGTGACATAATGTGTAATAACAACCCATAATGCAATAAATATTGATATAAAAGCATGATGCAAAATGGACGTATCAGTAGCCGCGGCGTATCCTCAAACACCAAACCCCCTCCACAGCCCCCACCCGCCCCTCCCCCCCTCGAACCCTAGCTCGCGGCCGCCGCCCGTGCCGCCGCCAACCTTTGCCGGTCTGCCCGTTCCTCCTAGCTTAGATAATAAAGTTTAGGTTACCCAGCGATTCCCATACCGTCGCCCCACTCCCCTGAGTTTTTAGATGAGGCCTGTGGTGTCCCTCCCCGGCAGATCCGCATCCCTTGCTCCAGAATGTCGCAGCCTAAGCTCGACCACATATCCCGGGGAGCCCGACGAGCGTTCGGCCAAGAAGAGGTTTATCATGGCCTCTCCGGCGGACGTTGGCGAGGTGGCCGCCGTTCGCCCCGACCTGTCGATCCCAGAGCAACACGTCGCCGCAGAAGCCGGCAAAGACGTTGACTACGTTGCCATGCCGAAGGCTTCATGTCAGCGGGCTAGCGTATTACTGTATCTCGGGAAAGCTGGCTACGACATCAAGCTCATCCACAGCGACGGCTTCATGCGGGCCATGTCACAGGTTAAGTGGTCCATCCCCAACCCCTCTAGTTCAACCGCCATCGATCTCTTCGACGGCCCTGCCGTTGATCTCCTCCGCCAAGCGGTCAAGGATTTGTGAGCTTTATACGCCATCGAGCCCATTTTGTCATTTCTGAAGGACATGTTCTACGGCGGCGGCTTGGGATCCTCAATTGCCAAGTCAGATCTCATCCACCACGACCACGAGGAGGGCACCCACGAACGTTCTTCCAAGGTGAAACAGCCCATCTGTGACATCCCGTCCATGAAATGTGAGGCAACATTCTATCAGCAAATCTTACCTTTTCTAGCTTGCCAACCCATACCCTTTGTTGTAGCAGCATTTGTAGCGTGGTGCTTTAACTGTGCCGTGTTTAATTATTTTAGTTATGCAAAAATGTATTGTTCAATAGGGCTATGTGATGTTTAAGTATGAATTATCCACTTCAGTTTCACGAATGGCTACATTTGGTTGTTTATAGTGAGTAGATGCCTTGTTTATCTGTATTTGGTTGTTAGGTTGGTTGGAGTGAGCATTTTTCCATTTATCGAGCAGATGCCTTGTTTATATATATTTGGTTCTTAGTTTGGTTGCAGTGAGCATTTGTCCAGTTATCAAGCAGATGCCTTGTTTATCTATATTTGGTTGTTAGGTTGCTTTTTTAGCATTTGTCCAGTTATCAAGCAGATGCCTTGTTTATCTATATTTGGTTGTTAGGTTGCTTTTTTAGCATTTGTCCAGTTATCAAGCAGATGCCTTGTTTATCTATATTTGGTTGTTAGGTTGCTTTTTTTAGCATTTGTCCAGTTATCAAGCAGATGCCTTGTTTATCTTTATCTGCTTGTTAGGTTGGTTGCAGTGAGCATTTGTCTAGTTTTCAAGCATATGCCCTATTTATCTGTATTTGCTTGTTAGGTTGGTTGCAGTGAGACTCTGTCCAGTTTTCAATGGCTATATTTGGTTGTTATACTGGTCATTTATGCCTTGTTTATTTCAGTCATTCACAATGTGTTGTTCATTATGTGCAAGTCAGAATTGTGCCGCTCGACTACATCAATACCTGTTTGAACGGCTATATTTGGTTCCAGTTATTCCTGGTGTAGTTAACACATGCCCTTTATTTCAGTTTTACACATTTATCCAGTGTGATGTTTAAGCATTACCTACGTTCTATTCATTTTCAACAATACCAGTTTGAATTGCAATATTTGATGGCTGTTAACCCTGCTGTCGGTAACATTGCCTCCCATTTTATATCTAAGGGAAATACTTACGCTAATTTGCTGAATCACCCTTTCCTCTTCAAGGGAAAACCAACGCATGCTCAAGAGCTAGCAAGAAGGATGTCTGGCGCTGTTGCCGGGGAGATCTACGCCAATTCAAGACATACCAAGTACCCATCATAAACTCTTCTCCCTCGCATTACATTATTTGCCATTCGCCTCTCGTTTTCCTCTTCCCCACTTCTAAAATGATTTTCGAATACCTTTGCCTTTTCTTCGCCCTTTTCCGCTCGTCTCTTTTCACTTGCCTCTTGTGTGTTCGTTCTTAGTGCGGTTTGCTACCATCATGCATGAAACCGGGGAGGTTATCGTTGGAAAGGATAGTAGTAACGATGGGGGAAATTTTGATGCTTTTGATAATCCTCATGAAGAACCTACTATTTTACACACTAAAAAGTTTCGGATTGGTAGTGGTAATATTATTGGAAAAGGAGTTATTCAAGATTTCTTTACTTGCGCCGGTGCTTTGCCCACTATGGGTGGGTCTATTCTTCATAGAACTAGTAGTCTTGAGGATGCTATATCTTTGCTCGTGGTTGAACTTGAAAGACAATTTATCCACATGCATCCTTTCATACAAAGGATTTTTCTAGAATTTTCCAATATTGAGCAATCTTCTGTTAAGCGAGCAGCTACCATCTTTTTAGCACATGAGTTCAGATTTATAATAAAAGAAGCCAACGAAATTTTTGTGCATTATAGGGTGGATGCTGGACGTCCTCCCATAGAAGCAATCATTTTTAATCAAGAAGACATAATGCGTTTACGATCTTTAGATCATGTTGCTTATAATGAAAACCTTAGAAAAAAGGTTCCTACCGATGTTCTAGTTGATAGGATTTCTGAACTCAATGATAATTTTGCTATTCAGAACAACGGGTTAGGTTTTTCTCTTGAACAAAGGCTCGTGACTTTTTGCCAAAAGAATGCTTATAATGATGAATTGGTTGTGCAATATGAGGGGCTGAAGGAGGAACCAATACCTCCCGAGCTTGATCTTGGGGACTTTTGTCCCATTAAATTTAGCCCTTTTGAATACTTTTGCCTGCCAAAAAGAAAACTTGCTGCTGAACGTAGGGAGTATGAGATGAGTTTTCGCGATTTACCTTATCATTATGGCAATACCTAGATATATTCTTGCTTTTATGCCTAGCAAGGGGCGTTAAACGATAGCGCTTGTTGGGAGGCAACCCAATTTTATTTTTGTTCTTTGCTTTTTGTTCCTGTTTAGTAATAAATAATTCATCTAGCCTCTGCTTAGATGTGGTTTTATGTTTTAATTAGTGTCTGTGCCAAGTAGAACCTTTGGGAAGACTTGGGTGAAGTCTTTGCGATCTTGCTGTAAAAAACAGAAACTTTTGCGCTCACGAGATTAGCTGCCATTTTTAATGGATAGTTCTTTTAGGTTGATTCTTTTTGCAGATGATTAATAGACAAATTCCTCATGTCCACCAATTTATTTCAGAATTTTTGGAGTTGCAGAAGTATTCGAACAAATCAGATTGCTACAGATTGTTCTGTTTTTTACGGATTCTGTTTTTCGTGTGTTGTTTGCTTATTTTGATGAATCTATGAGAGGTATCGGGGGGTATGAACCATAGAGAAGTTGGAATACAGTAGGTTTAACACCAATATAAATAGAGAATGAGTTCATTACAATACCTTAAAGTGGTGGTTTATTTTCTTATACTAACGGAGCTCATGAGATTTTCTGTTGAAGTTTTGTGTTGTGAAGTTTTCAAGTTTTTGGGTAAAGATTTGATGGATTTTGGAATAAGGAGTGGCAAGAGCCTAAGCTTGGGGATGCCCAAGGCACCCCAAGGTAAAATTCAAGGACAACCAAAAGCCTAAGCTTGGGGATGCCCCGGAAGGCTTCCCCTCTTTCGTCTTCGTCTATCGGTAACTTTACTTGAGGCTATATTTTTATTCATCACATGATATGTGTTTTGCTTGGAGCGTCTTGTATGATTTGAGTCTTTGCTTTCTAGTTTACCACAATCATCCTTGCTATACACACCTTTTGGGAGAGACACGCATGAATCGGAATTTATTAGAATACTCTATGTGCTTCACTTATATCTTTTGAGCTAGATAATTTTTCTCTAGTGCTTCACTTATATCTTTTTAGAGCACGGTGATGGTTTTATTTTTTAGAAATTATTGATCTCTCATGCTTCACTTATATTATTTTGAGAGTCTTTTAGAACAGCATGGTAATTTTCTTTGGCTATAAAATTAGTCCTAATATGATGGACATCCAAGATGGGTATAATAAAAACTTTCATATAAAGTGCATTGAATACTATGAGAAGTTTGATTCCTTATGATTGTTTTGAGATATGAAGATGGTGATATTAGAGTCATGCTAGTTGAGTAGTTGTGAATTTTAGTGATACTTGTGTTAAAGTTTGTGATTCACATAGCATGCACGTATGGTGAACCGTTATGTGATGAAGTCAGAGCATGATTTATTTTTTTGATTGTCTTACTTATGAGTGGCGGTCGAGGATGAGCGATGGTATTTTCCTACCAATCTATCCCCCTAGGAGCATGCGCATAGTACTTCGTTTCGATAACTAATAGATTTTTGCAATAAGTGTGTGAGTTCTTTATGACTAATGTTGAGTCCATAGATTATACGCACTCTCACCCTTCCACCGTTGCTAGCCTCTCTAGTACCGCGCAACTTTTGCCGGTACCATAAACCCACCATTTACCTTCCTCAAAAAAGCCACCATACCTACCTATTATGGCATTCCCATAGCCATTCCGAGATATATTGCCATGCAACTTTCCACCATTCCGTTTATTATGACATGCTTCATCATTGCCATATTGCTTTGCATGATCATGTAGTTGACATCGTATTTGTGGCAAAGCCACCTTCATAAATTTTTCATACACGTCACTCTTGAATCATTGCACATCCCGGTACACCGCCGGAGGCATTCACATAGAGTCATATTTTGTTCTAAGTATTGAGTTGTAATTCTTGAGTTGTAAGTAAATAAAAGTGTGATTATCTTCCTTATTAGAGCATTGTCCCAGTGAGGAAAGGATGATGGAGACTATGATTCCCCCACAAGTCGGGATGAGACTCCGGATGAAAAATAAAAAAACAAGAAAAAAAAGAGGCCATAAAAAAGGGAGAAAGACCCAAATAAAAAAATAAGAGAAAAAGAGAGAAGGGGCAATGCTACTATCCTTTTTTCCACACTTGTGCTTCAAAGTAGCACCATGATCTTCATGATAGAGAGTCTCCTATGTTGTCACTTTCATATACTAGTGGGAATATTTAATTATAGAACTTGGCTTGTATATTCCATTGATGGGCTTCCTCAAAGTGCCCTAGGTCTTCGTGAGCATAATTAATAAAGTGGTCGTATGCATCGCCCAGATGTAGAGGCCGGGGGTCCTCCTCCTTTTCTAAAAAAAGGTCTTCGTGAGCAAGCGAGTTGGATGCACACCCACTTAGTTTCTTTTTGAGCTTTCATACACTTATAGCTCTAGTGCATCTGTTGCATGGCAATCCCTACTCACTCACATTGATATCTATTAATGGGAATCTCCATAGCCCATTGATATGCCTAGTTGATGTGAGACTATCTTCTCCTTTTTGTCTTCTCCGCAACCACCATTCTATTCCACCTATAGTGCTATGTCCATGGCTCACGCTCATGTATTGCGTGATGTCACATCCCTAGCTAGTCAATACTTGTCCTTGCATCAATCTTCATGCATTGTACTTAAATTTATGGAAGTTGAATTGGGGAAAGTGGAGAGCCTCAGAAATCATTTCAGAAATAATCAACATTAAAATCTCTTCAAAGAAGTCCAAGAAAATGTTCCTCTTAGTCTCTGAAAATATTGGCAAGAGGTAAAACTCAAAGCAATATTTTTGGAATCTCAGAGATATTTATTTTGGGCCTTTGAATTAAATCAATAACTATCTGCATTGGATATATATTTGTTAAATAATTAATATATGTCCAATAATTCTGATATTTGGTGAAGGGCTTTGGAATAATCCAATTAGTCCCTACAAAAGTTATCAGAACAAAATAAAATGATTTAGTTCCTAAAACTAAATGAAAACAAATGACAAAAAAGAAAAACAGAAAAGAAATAAAAGAGGGAAGGCCACTTACCTGGACCTACCTGGCCCAACTCCAGCTGGCGGCCCAGCCCATCAGGCAAAGCGGCTGTCTTCAACCTCTGCGAGTAGGCAGAGGCGTGTCGACGCGCGCGCGATCGCCGTGGACAGCTCCCTCCCTGCTTCCTCCTTCCCCGGACCCATTCGAGCGCCACGGAGTCGCCCAGCACCCCCTGCACCTCTCCCCTCTCTCCCCTGTACCCCTTCCCCTCCTTTGCTCTCCGCGCGGCACCACCAAACACACCCGCCACCGACGACGAGCACCACCACGGCCACCGGCCTCCACACGCCTCTCCGACGCGCCTAGAAGCTCCGCCGTCGACCTCTACACCGTCTCGACCAAGCCACACGAGCGTACGCGCCCTGCAGCGGCTTCCCCGACCTATTCTTCAAGCTTCGGCCGCCGAGATCACCGGCGACCGTGTGCCCTCCCTGACGCCTCCCCGAGTTCGTCGTCCGCCCCGTTCAAACCTCCGTGAGCTCCTGCCACTAACCCCTCTCCTCCCCGCGTTATTTGCACCATGTAGCCGCCGATTCCATCGGAGCCGCAAGCTCGTCTCCGCCAGCCAAGTCGCCTCCGTGGCCATAGCCACCGCAGCTTGTGTCCGAGCACACCACCGTGCTCAGCCCGTTCTCATGAGCCCGTAGCCACCCGCAGCGCCTCCTCCCGAGCTCTGTAGCGCCACCTCGAGAATGCCCGAGCCGCTGCCACCGCTGAACCTCGTCGCAGTCACTTTTCCGGCCACCCCAGCTCGCCCCTTTGCACCGTTGGATGCGCGGGATCACCAGCAACTCGTAGATGCTCTTCGTCGTTGATTTGGGCACCGGAGCAGCGAACCTGAGCCCCTCCGCCGCACCTGTCGTCGCCGGCGTCGAGCCGCCGGCGAGTTAGCCTCAGTTGACCAGGGGGTTGACCTCCCCTGGGTCTATGACATGCGGGCCCTGCCCGGCTAATTAACCTAGTTTAGGTTTAAACTTAATTAGTTTAACCTAGGTTAGTGTTAACTAAGTTTAATTAGTTTAGTTAGTCACTGACACATGGGACCCACTGGTCAGTTTGACCTGGACTGCCCCGTTGATTCGCTGACGTCATGCTGACATCTTGCTGACGCAGTAAATCCTTTTCTGGAATTAGTTTATTTCTAGTTATTTAGAAAATCCAGAAAAAAGGTTAAACTTCAATAAATCATAGAAAATAATCTACAGCTCAGAATGAAAAGATTTATTTATTAAAAATGATCAGAAGAATCCAATCTACCCATTGGTATTGGTTTCATGCATGAAAAAGCAACTTAACCTTGCTGTTTAGATCAAGACATGATAATGTACTTTATAAATTCATAACTTGAGTTGGAATTTGAACCCTTGGTTCAAATTGACTCAAACCCTTCTGGGTTTAGTTGCATTAGCTCAACACACTCATTTTGCCATGTCACATTCATGCATCATATTGTCGCATTGCATTGATTGTGTTTCCTCTCTGTTGCCGGTAATTGTTCCCCCTCAGTAGACGTTGTTCCAGCGATGAGTTCGATGACACCGATGAAGAGCTATACTATCTTCAGAAGTGCCAGGCAAGCAAAATCCCCTTGTTCATTCCGATACAATCCCACTCTCTCACTTCTGCTCTCTTTTACTGCATTAGGACAACAATGCTTCAACCGTTACCTGCTGCGGTAGTTGAACCCCTTTCCTCTGCATGACCTGTCATTGCCACAGTAAATAGATGAAACCCACTAGCATGAGTAGGAGTTGTTTGAGACCTGATGTGCCTACTCATTCATGCTTGTTGTCATGCCTGCTACTGCTTAGAGTTGAGTCAGGTCTGATTCATCGGGGATGAATTGGAATGTGGTGAACATGTCCTACTGTTGAGAGCTAAGTGTGTGAACACGATTTGGTAAAGGTAGCGGTGAGAGGCCATGTAGGAGTACATGGTGGGTTGTCTCATTGAAACCGTCCTCAGGAACTAAGTTCTGTGTTTGTGATCCATGAACAACTACTACCACGCATTGGAATGCTTAAGTGCCCCTCTCGAGTTATTAATCGTCTTGATCTTTGTCCAGGAGTTGCAACTAGTTTCTGGTGTTTGTAGTATGCTGGAGGCCGTGTGCAGCGCTGACCTGGGGGGTGGGCTGTGATGCGGTAGGCACGTGGCCCGGTGTACTGAGTCGCCCGTTTGGTGAACCGGGAACCCTATACACATCGTTTGGGGGCGTTGAGGACACCCCGGCCGGATTTCCTTGCGGATGGAACCCGAATAGGCGATAAACCTGGACTAGAGACTTGTGTGGTTAGTCAGGTCGTGGCCGACACCCTCGCTGGGCTTCCGCTTGAAGGTTGCCGAGTACATGTCGTGTAGACGGTGATAAGTGGTGAGAGCGTGTGTGAAGAAGTACACCCCTAGAGGGTTAACATGATCTATTCGAATAGCCGCGTCCGCGTTAAAGGACTTCTGGGTTGCCTATACAGTTCATAGACAAGTGAAAGTGGATACTCTAAAATGCGCAAGATAAGCGTGAGTGCTATGGATGGCGTTCTCGTAGGGAGACGGGAGCGGATCCATAGTGGTGTATTGATATGGTGAATATGTGGACTCGTGTGCGCCACCTTAAAAGAGTTGTGGTCGTAGTACAGGATAGCCACTGAGTCAAAGATGGCTTGCTGCAGTTAAACTCCACCACCCCCTTTGTTGATACTGATGCATATGTAGCTAGTTCTGATGTAAGTCTTGCTGGGTACATTTGTACTCACGTTTGCTTAATTTATGTTTTTGCAGAGAGACCTCAGTCTCACTAGTAGTTCCGCGTGGACTTCGACGTTTAGCTTGTTACCTCAGCTACGATCTTGTGCCCTCGGCAGGGTCTTGTAGATAGTCAGGCTTCTCAACCTTTTTCATTTGTAGTTGTCTGTACTCAGACAAGTTAAGCTTTCGCATGTGCTTATTGCTTGTATGACTTGAATGCTGGGTCATCAGACCCATGTTTGTAATATCTGGCTCTTCGGAGCCTAATGAATAAATACTTTGAGTCATAGAGTTTTGTTGTGATTCCATGTTGTATTTGCACATATCGAGCATATTGTGTGTATGTTATTGAAATGCTTGGTATGTGTGGGATCCGACAACCTAGTTGTTTATGCTTGGTAGCCTCTCTTATGGGGAAATGTCTCCTAGTGCTTCCACTGAGCCACGGTAGCTTGCTACTGCTCCGGAACACTTAGGCTGGCCGGCATGTGTCCTTCTTCGTTCCTGTGTCTGTCCCTTCGGGGAAATGTCACGCGTTGTTCCTTTAAGTCCTTGTAGCTTGCTACGACTTGGGTTCATACGTTGATGATCGACACGTTCGTTGCTGGGTCATGTATGCCTATCCCTGTAAGTTAGTGCCACTTTGGATTCACGACTAGTCATGTTGGCCCGGGTTCTCTGTCATATGGATGCTAGCGACACTATCATATACATGAGCCAAAAGGCGCAAACGGTCCCGGGCCAGGTAAGGTGGCACCCGTGGGAATACCGTGCGTGAGGCCCGCAAAGTGATATGATGTGTTACATGCTAGATCGGTGTGACTTAGGATCGGGGTCCTGACACGTGAAGATTGAAAAAGTTTGAGAACATCAAAAGTATGAAACAATTGCTTGGCTTGTCATCGGGGTTGTGCATGATTTAAATACTTTGTGTGATGAAGATTGTATGATTTTGTAGGGATAGCTTTCTTTGGCCATGTTATTTTGAGAAGACATGATTGGTTTATTAGTATGCTTGAAGTATTATTATTTTTATGTCAATATTAAACTTTTGTTTTGAATCTTTCAGATCTGAATATTCATGCCACAGTAAATAAAATTACATTGATAATTATGATAGGTAGCATTCCACATCAAAAATTCTGTTTTTATCATTTACCTACTCGAGGACGAGCAGGAATTAAGTTTGGGGATGCTTGATACGTCTCCAACGTATCTATAATTTTTGATTGTTCCATGCTACTTTTGGATGTTTAATGGGCTTTAATATGCTCTTTTATATTATTTTTGGGACTAACCTATTAACCGGAGGCCCAGTGCCAGTTTCTGTTTTTTTGCCTATTTTAGAGTTTCGCAGAAAAGGAATACCAAACGGAATGAAACCTTCGCGATGATCTTTCTTGGACCAAAAGCAATCCAGAAGACTTGGAGTTGAAGTCTGAAACTCTACGAGCCGGCCACGAGGCAGGAGGGCGCGCCCAGGGGGGTAGGTGCGCCCCCACCCTCATGGGCCCCTCATAGCTCCACCGACGTACTTCTTTCGCCTATATATACTCTTATACCCTAGATCGATCCCAGAGAGCCACGAAACCACTTTTCCACCGCCGCAACCTTCTGTACCCATGAGATCCCATCTTGGGGCCTTCTCCGGCAATCTGCCGGAGGGGGAATCGATCACGGAGGGCTTCTACATCAACACCATTACCTCTCCGATGAAGCGTGAGTAGTTTACCACAGACCTTCGGGTCCATAGTTATTAGCTAGATGGCTTCTTCTCTCTCTTTGATTCTCAATACAAAGTTCTCCTCGATGTTCTTGGAGATCCATTCGATGTAATACTCTTTTGCGGTGTGTTTGCCGATATCCGATGAATTGTGGATTTATGAACAAGATTATCTATGAATATTATTTGGTTCTTCTCTGAATTCTTATATGCATGATTTGATATCTTTGCAAGTCTCTTCGAATTATCGGTTTAGTTTGGCCTACTAGATTGATCTTTCTTGCAATGGGAGAAGTGCTTAGCTTTGGGTTCAATCTTGCGATGTCCTTTTCCAGTGACAGTAGGGGCAGCAAGGCACGTATTGTATTGTTGCCATCGAGGATAAAAAGATGGGGTCTATATCATATTACTTGAGTTCATCCCTCTACATCATGTCATATTGCTTAATGTGTTACTCTGTTCTTATGAACTTAATACTCTAGATGCATGCTGGATAGCAGTCGATGTGTGGAGTAATAGTAGTAGATGCAGAATCATTTTGATCTACTTGACACAGACGTGATGCCTATATTCATGATCATTGCCTTAGATATCTTCATAACTATGCGCTTTTCTATCAATTGCTCGGCAGTAATTTGTTCACCTACCGTAATACATGCTATCTTGAGAGAAGCCACTAGTGAAACCTATGGCCCCCGGGTCTCTTCCTTATTATATTGCATCTCTTTTATTTACATCGCATCTTGTTTACTATTTTGCAATCTTTACTTTCCAATCTATACAACAAAAATACCAAAAATATTTACTTTACTATCTTTATTAGATCTCACTTTTGCGAGTGACCGTGAAGGGATTGACAACCCCTTTATCGCGTTGGTTGCAAGGTTCTTGATTGTTTGTGCAGGTACTAGGTGACTTGTGCGTTGTCTCCTACTGGATTGATACCTTTGTTCCCAAAACTGAGGGAAATACTTACGCTACTTTGCTGCATCACCCTTTCCTCTTCAAGGGAAAACCAACGCATGCTCAAGAGGTAGCAGTAAGTCAAGATAAGCATCCGATAGTGCCTCGGTCATTATATTCAAACTCTAGAAAATTTGTTCCTTCATCTCAACTCTAGTATTAGGGCTAAAAAACACACTTGTCTTGTCCACACTAACCTTATGTCTCGAAGAAGCACAATATGATGCAAGGATTTCTTTCAGACACTTAGCATTTGTAGTATTGGCCTTCATCAGGATTAATGAATCATCTGCAAACAATAGATTAGCGATGGTCGGTGCTTCCCTGCACACCTTCACTGCCTCAAGCTTCCCTTCTTCCTCAGCTTTATTCAGCAAAGTAGTCAATCCTTCGGTACATAACAAAAATAAATAAGGCAACAATGGATTGCCTTGTCTCAAGTCTCTAGACGGTTTAAAAGTTTATGTTTCTTCTATGTTAAAACGTACACGGTATTCTACTGTACTAACACATTGCATAACCAGTTTAACCCACTCTTCATGAAATCCCAATTTCAGCAGAATACCTTCCAGAAACGGCCTTCAACCTGGTCATATGCCTTGTGCATGTCCATCTTCACCACACACCAACCATTATGGCCATCTCTCTTGTTCTTTATCGCATGAAAACTTTCATAAGTTACCACGATATTGTCTATGATCAAATGCCCAGGAACAAAAGCACTCTGCGTTGGGCTAATAATGTCTTGTAAAAAAACTTGCAGCCTTGCTGCTAGCATCTTTGGTATTACCTTGTAAACAACATTGCATAAGCTGATAGGTCAGCACTGAGTCACTTTCTCCGGAGAATTTATTTTCAGGATCAAAACTATAGTAGTGTCATTCCAATCGGTCGGATTGTACTTGAATTGACGGCCTTCAACACTTCATCGACAAGATCTTATCCAAGCATGGTCCAAAACCTCTTGTAAAAATATCGCGTGTAAGCCATCCGGTCCTGGGGCCTTCAGATCGCCAATATCGAACAATGCTTTCTTGACCTCTTCGACCGAATAAGGAGGTAGCAAAGCATTATTCATGTCCCATGTTACTATTCTTTTAACCGATGCCAAGACATTTTGATCAGGAGCATCAACCTCGGTTGTTAATAAACCAGAAAATTACTACATAATATGGTCACTAATTTCAGCCGTACCTTGACGCCGCATTCCCGTGTCATCGAGCAACTTCTTTATACAATTTCATTTCTTTCTTGCCATGGCCATATTGTGGAAAAACTTCATGTTTCTATCGCCATGTAACAACCATTCCGTCCTGCCTCTTTGAAGCAAGAAGACCTCCTCTTGTCCCATAATATTCTCCAACAAAAGAAGAATTTCCTTCTGCCTGGCAATGGAATCGGGAGAAAAAACCCCATGTCTAAGTTTCTCAAGTTCCTTTTTCAATTTACCCACCGGCTTCTTCGGGCCTTTTAAGACATCTTTGTCCCATTGGTGCAAATCTGCATGTACAACCTTCGTCCTATCAGCCAAGGACTGTCCCAGACCAGCTAACTTCGCTTTTTCCCACGCCATATTAACGATTTCGTTCACTGTTTCTTCACATAACCAGCGGGCCCCAAACTTTTTGCAGGACGATTTCCTGAACTGAGATCCATCATAATGTTCCACAACAATAGTCGATGATCAGAGTACACATGGTGCTCGTGAACAACCGCCACCAGTGGAAACTTTGTTAACCATTCCTTGTTGCCTACCGCCCGATCCAGTCTCTCCCGGATATCATCACGTCTCCATTTAAACTGATTTCCCAAAAACTCAACTCCGACCAGGCCACATTCAAATAGACAATCACTAAAAGCTTGAAGCATATACAGTGGTCAAGGATTCCCACCTTCTTTCTCACTTGGCATGATAATTTCGTTAAAATTTCCAATTACTAGCCATAGACCTGTAGCATCTCCCTCAAGCTCCCTAAAATAACACCAAGACAACTGACACCGGTCCCAAGCTGTAGAACCCAGTTAATCCCCAATCTGGCCTATCCCCCTTCATAACCAGAATATTGATAAAATTTCGTGTCATATAGTTCAGAAACACTTCCATCTCATTATTATAAAACAAAACGAGACCACCAGAGCGACCATCGCTTTCAATAACATGAAGGGAATCGAACCCTAAATTAATCCTCAACTGAATTGCCTTAACTTTGTTTAGATGAGATTCAGACAAAAAGATCACATCTGCTCTCACTCGCCCTTGAAGATCTAACAGCTCACGTACTGCCGTCGTTGAGAGCATGCCGTGACAATTCCAAGTAACGACTTTCATTATCGTCGACGATCAGTGCAACAAGGAACGACGAAGAAAAAACTCTCGACAACAGGAACCACCAGAGGACAACAAACCCTAGCTATTCTTGCTAGGCGACAGCAAGTTTATAGAGAAGCCTTCTCGTCAGATTATCAAGACCAGCAAACTCTAACAGGCAGCGACTGTCGAAACAACGGGGAACGCCAAAAGAGAAACTCTAGCCGACAGGAGAACAGCAAACCCGTCTTTGCTAAGGGACAACAAGTAAAGAGAGGAGAACCCTCGTAAGATCACCTACAACATAGTTTCGAGAAGAAACTAGCAGGCCAACAGCCGCCGCCGGCGGCGGTCCTGGGTGCATACGTTTATATAAATGAGTGTATGTATGAGCGTATGGGGCTGTACCGTTATTACCCCAAACTCAGGTAAGATTTTTAGTGTTTCCGTTCATTATAAGTTCCAACTTTAAGTTTTAACAGTCATTAGTAGAGTGAGCTCGACCCAAGCTGAACCGCACCGAGATCAAGCCATGACAGTCCTGGCCTTTGGAGCCGCCGCTACCTGGCCGGAGGCCGTCGTCCAGTGCCTCCTCTTCGTCCTCGCCGCGGGTATGCTCGTGGCCCTCCACTCCCTCCCCCGCCGAGTTGCCCATCGTCTCCGCCGCGGCGCCAGCGGCTCCTCGGCCGCTCAATCGCGCCGGCACTTCGCGCTGGGTGCCCAGCTCCTCGCCCGCGCGCGAGCCGCTGCTCCGAAGCCCCCGGGCCCGCTCGCCCGCGCGGCCCTCGCCGAGGCCGACCGCGCCATCGCGCTCGACCCCCGCGACGCAGCGCCGCTGATCCTCAAGGCCCTCGCCCTCGACCTCCAGGGTCACCGCCTCCCCGCGCTGCGCACCCTCGACGTCGCCCTGGCGCCGCCGCTCGCGCGATCCCTGGAACCGCGGGAGCGCGGGGACGCGCTCGCCAAGCGCGCCGAGATCGCGCTAGCGCTTAACCGCCGCCGCCGCCTCGATCAGGCCGCCGCAGATCTCACCGAGGCCGTCCGCCTTAGCCCCGAGAACCCCCGCGCTCATGCTCTGCTTGGCGAGTGCTACGAGAGGAAGGGCCTCACTGCCGAAGCCAGGAACTCCTTCAAGACCGCCGCGTCAATCGACCCATCTCTGGCTACTGCGCACGACGGCCTCCGTCGGACAGGCGCAGGCAGCGAAGTCAACGAGAGTGACTGATGTAAGCAAACTTACCTTGATTCTTATCTTGAACTTGTAAGTTGCAAAATATCTAGGGTTGAATCACACAGGCTTCGCAAAGAGAGCAGAAGGAGGAGTTATTTTGATACACAAATTAGTGATCTTATGCATTATGTAAACGAAATTTGTTAGAGCATTGTGAACTGAAATACTGTAGTAACAAGTCTGATGCTGAGTACTAAATGCAAGTGTTTCTCTCTTTTCAGGACTCGTTTTTATATTGTTATATATTTGGGGGTGGAATGAACGATCCCCTTGAAGACCAAATATGGTAAATGTGACATGTATAATGCTTTGTGGCTTTGCTGTAGTTAGTTACATTGAAGATGTGTTGCTTACTTTGGCCCTCTGTTGTTGGTTAACTGAATATGCAATTTTAATCCAATGGGTATGCTGACTGTTAGTACCATCTCCCTCCTTCCTCACAGAATGTTGTCCAGAATTCAGACTCTAAACATGTATATTCCTGATATGCCTTGGTTCTGTTCCTGATAGTTATTTTTGGGTTAGTTTAGCACTCCACATAGAGATGCTTTGCGACAAGCAACAAGTTTGTACAGCAATAGGACATATCAATCACATTATAAGGTATCGATACATGTTTGGACAGCACCTGACCAGGTCAATACACGTTTCCTTACCCACAAAATGGAACTTTAGAGAGAAAATGGAATGGAATAATCGGAAGCTAACAAATGGAAATAATAACACACTTCAACACCCAAAGATGTGGAGGGCAAGCAAGTACTGTGCTGAATAACTCCACAACAACAACAACAACAAAGCCTTTAGTCCCAAACAAGTTGGGGTAGGCTAGAGGTGAAACCCATTAGATCTCGCAACCAACTCGTGGCTCTGGCACATGGATAGCAAGCTTCCATGCACCCCTGTCCATAGCTAGCTCTTTGGTGATACTCCAATCCTTCAGGTCTCTCTTAACGGACTCCTCCCATGTCAAATTCGGTCTACCCCACCCTCTCTTGACATTCTCCGCACGCTTTAGCCGTCCGCTATGCACTGGAGCTTCTGGAGGCCTGCGCTGAATATGCCCAAACCATCTCAGACGATGTTGGACAAGCTTCTCTTCAATTGGTGCTACTCCAACTCTATCTCGTATATCATCATTCCGGACTCGATCCTTCCTCGTGTGGCCACACATCCATCTCAACATACGCATCTCCGCCACACCTAACTGTTGAACATGTCGCCTTTTAGTCGGCCAACACTCAGCGCCATACAACATTGCGGGTCGAACTTGCCTTTAAGCTTTTGTGGCACTCTCTTGTCACAGAGAATGCCAGCAGCTTAGGCGCCACTTCATCCATCCGGCTTTGATTCGATGGTTCACATCTCAGGAAAAAAATGCCAGGAAAGATGAATTGTAACTAGAGACAACTGATATACCCCTTTTAACTTGTTACAGTATATTTTTGGATTGCACTACCCCTTTCCATCAGTTCGGACTTTTGGTTGCGTTGGCTAGTGCATGAAGCTTAACATGGTATTAGAGCTTAGGTTATTTTTTTCGGGCACCGCAACTCGCCCTCCCGATCGGGTTCTTCCTCTCGATCTCCCGATCCAATCTTGCTCGCGCTGCTGCCCTTCTCCCCCGATGGTTGACGCTGCTCCCTCTTGTTCCAGCATGCCTCAATCTACATCAACGTGCTGCGTATGTGCTACCCTCCTGATCTGCACATGCACATCACCCCGGCCTGCTGGTCAGCACCCTGACCTGGCCCCCGCTGCAGATGCGGCTGCACGCCTCTGCTGGACAAGGGCGGGAGCGGCTGCACGCGATGGACAAGGCCATCCGCTGATTCAGTCAGGAGCGGCTGCACATGTCGATCTCTTTGGCGTTGTCCATGCGTCAGCCAGGTTGGGCCGCCGGCTGCCTTCTCTGCTCGTGGATCCCGTCCAAGGTCGCCGATCCGCTGGTCACCTCTGTCAATCCACCGGCTACCGTCCTGCCCGGCTGCTTCCTTGCCCGATTCGAGTGCTGCCCCATGTGAGGCTCTACCAGCGTATGCTGCTTGCCTAGCTATGTCTCTGCACTTGTGTTGCTCTGCTCCCAATTGCATGCTCTGCGCTTGCATGTCCATCTGCGTGCTGCTGCTGTTCCTACTGCCCTTTGCTGCTATGATTTGCTACTGCGTTCGCCCGTGCCTGCTAGCTGCTGTCTCACGCTTCAAGCAATTTTTTTGGGGTGTCGCGTGCTCTTTTTCCTAGTTTTCTAGTATAATTTCCGCTGCGTCCACCAAATCCGTTGATATTTTGTGTTTCTCATGCCAAACGAGTCCACCATAGCTTTGTCCGTCAGCCTTTTTCTGGTCATTGTCCTCTCTATAGGATTTCTGTGGCCTCTCTTTGCATTTTTAATCTAAGCCCATTCTCTTGCCGTCGAGCTTCTTTCGCCGTCGGTTTTCATGGGCCATGATTCTTTAAGCAATGCTTCATTCTCTTGATGTGCCATCTTCTTTTGACAACCCATCTTCTCTTGATACTTCTCTTGTATCTTCTATTGATGCAGCGTCTTCCTCTGATGTGCAATCTCTTCGGTATCCCCTTTGGCGACTCGACAGGTTTTGAAGACTCTTCATGCTACGACGACACTTGTTAGGAAGTATTAGTCTATGTTTACTTTCCTTGCACCTCAAGTCTTATGTAATATATATATGCCCCATGGGCCTTCAATAGAGATGAGTTGCTTTCCTAACATGGTATCAGAGCCCAAGGTCTTGAGTTCAAGTCCTGGCTTTCGCAATGGTGATATGAGGTTGAACAGGCTTTAGAAAAAATGCAAAGAAGGGTACATGAGGGTGGAATAAAAATCAAAAAGATGACCCCTTCTTTCTTCCTGAGCATTACCAGCTCCCATTTGTGTCCACGTATAGGCCTCTTAGTCATATGTGAGTTTCGCGCGCCGTCGCTCTCTTCCGGTTGCACGTGTTGACTTGTCTTCCCCGTCACACGTGAGAGGGGGTGTTACAGTATATGTGGATTGCACTAGCCCTTTCCATCAGTTCGGACTTTTGGTTGCGTTGGCTAGTGCATGAAGCTTAACATAACTGAGCTACTGGGTATCTCAACTGCTTTGTCTATGAACCTATAAGTCCTAAAAAACCAGAGTCAATACTTTAAGTATCTGAAACTCTAAACATGTTTTATGTTGAACTTGAAACATCAAACATCAATTATTAAGGTTATGGTGACACTGGCATGTTCAACTAAACATGGCTGTTTCAGAACAGATTGGATATGATGTTCATATATGTACCCCCTCCCCCGTCTAGGGATACTAGTACATCATCCGCAAAGAGCACACCTTGGGATATCTCTTTGTATATCACTTATGACCTCATCCATCACCAAAACAAAAAAAGATAAGGGCTCAAAGCTGACCCACGTGTAGCCCTATTTTAATTGGAAAGTCATTAGTGCCACCATCACTTGTTCGAACACTTGTCACAACATTATTGAAAATGCCCTTGATGAGGGTAATGTACTACGTTGGGAGTTTGTGTTTCTTCAAGGCCCACCACATGACATTTTGTGGTATCTTATCGTAGGCCCCAAGCTAATGGCCACCATATGCATGTCCTTCTTTTACTCTATGTATCTCTCTATAAGTTATCGTACCAAGAAAGTGGCTTCCACGGTCGACCTCGCAGGCATGAAACCAAACTGATTTTTCGTCACGCTTGTCGTTCTTCTTAAGCGATGCTCTCTCTCTCTCTCTCTCTCTCTCTCTCTCTCTCTCTCTCTCTCATGAACTTAGTTTCACGGTAATTAGTAAAACTTTGGACACCCCCTTGTTCTTGGAGATTGGTACTAATGTACTTCGCCTCCATTGTTCGGGCATCTTGTTTGACCGAAAAATGAGGTTAAAAAGCTTAGCCATACTATCTTTATGTCTCCAAGGCCTCTCCAGACCTCAATGGGTATACAATCAGGGCCAATCGCCTTGCCTCCTTTCATCCTTTTTAAAGCCTCTCTGACCTCAGACTTCTAGATTCGTCACACAAAACGTCTGTTGGGCATAACAAAGTTGTAATTAAATTAGTTGCACAGTGTGTAATGCAGTCTTCTGTCTTTGTGCTCTGAATAAAGAAGAATAAAGCAGAACTGGGATGAAGGAGCAGCGAGGTGGTCTTATTTGAATTCGAGTTGTGGAGGGGAGGCGATGGATGAGGACCTGTTAAGGACAACCATAATATATTGTCTCTTGGGCTATAGCAGGAAGGGAAATGTAATCAAAGGAGGAGAAGGCCAATCCTACGTGCAAGGGGGTGAGAGCCTGAGAGGAGAATGAAACGGACCACCACCACCAATTCCCTTCATTATAGTCTTCATAGTAGTACAGGTATCAACAGAAAATTATTTTCACTGGAGGAATATTAAGTTGGATTATTTGTGGCATCAGTTTTGTTTTATTTTACAAATTTGACCTGGGATATTTTTGTTGTGATAGGTACATTAAGGCTTTCTTTTCCTGCTAGAGCTCAGATGGTGAATCTTTGTCATGTAGACATGTACAGAGGACTAGAACAATCGTATCAGTCATGATATAATCTGTAGTGTACATAGGGGAATTTATTGAGTGTGGTGTTTCTGCAGTACAGGTACTCAATCCATCTCCACAGCTATAGGGCAACAGAGTTAATCAGTTAATTGTATCTTTGATTCTCGCATTCTACTCTTGGATGCCTTTATTAGCATTTCTTTCACAAATAATGGATTTATTTATTTTCTCATCGTCCTTTTTTTGGAAGAAAACTTGTCAGGGGACCCCAAACGTATAGATAGAAACCCAAAATTCGCCTCTTCATCTTTATTTGTCACTGTTGCAAGGGTGATGTGTCAGGACCCTACTGAACCAGTATCTATATCATATAAGGAAGATACCGATTCAGTTATCGGACGGTAGAACTACTTCGAGCACCAGATGGTTGAATGGCTGTGATCCATTTTACTTACAGTCGCATTACTTCAGTTGATACTGTTTTACTCTGAACTTTCACTAGTCATTGTTTATATTCCTCACCGTTGTAAGCCAGGCTGGCTATATGTATTCTGTTCGATGCTTGAATGAGTAGTAAGAAAGGAGGTAAACTAATTTCTCTAGTGTACTGTAGCTAGATTTTGCTCCTCCTTCAGGCAAGATTCCTCGTTCAATCCCTTAATCAGGGACGAACCTATCCAAAATTCCCCACTTGCGTCTCAGTCCTTACATGACTCCCTCTGATCCTACTCACATTTCTGTTGACATGATCCCATTTTATCCTATGAGAAAACCGGTGCATGAATCATGCATTTTCTTTAACCTTGACCATACAGAAGGTCAGGAAGAGCATGTTTGCATAGTTATTGTACTACTACCTCCATTCCAAAATATAAGGTGTTTTGGTAGGCTAGTTTAGCCTGCCAAAACGTCTTATATTTTAGAACGGAGGTACTAGTACAAATTAACGCCTACATGCATCCTGGCAGTATTCAACAGGTCTGGCAGTTCATTTCTTTGCTAGCACGGACGATCTCTGTTATCTGCGCTACAAATTGCAGGCAAAGGACATAGCAGCTCATTCTGAAGCTGAGTTGTATGTAGAGCTGTATCAAGTAGGACGTCAGGTTGGTGACATTTTGTCCAACCCCTACCAGAGTGTTGCTGCTCAATTCTGGTTCAACAACTGCAGGCATGCAACACTATGTTGGCGAAACATAGCAGAAACTGACTGGCGTTGTGCCAAATGATCAAATCATTGGCTGGTTTGCTGAAACAGAATATTGCTCTGTGTCCCGTAAAAAGATTGGTAACATCTCGTCAAGTTATTGTGCAATCACTGGTTTTGTGACGTTGTGATGATGTTGGGCAGTTACATGTTGTGTGGACTGTTACTTTTTTAACGGGTTTCATCCGTCTATATTTCCTATCATGGATGGACCGTTGAGGCCTACCCTGGCCGCAAGAGAGGTGACACTCTTTCATGTATGCTTATGTTATGCATCTCAGCCCTGAAAGCATATTACAAAGACTCATCAGCATTAGTATGACAATAAAAAAGTGCAAACTACATTGACAAGTTCTCCCGTGCCGCCTCCGCTCTCAGAACTGGCAACTTCACGCCTCCCAGCATCTCTCACCCCCCTCCCCAGCAGAAACCCCAGGCTACCGAGATGACCTGCTCCCGACCATGAAGTTCTCATATGCAACTGTCCTACGTGATATAAATTTTTACAAACCTCATAAAGGAAATGAAGAGGTCAATTGTCCCCGTTGCACTCATGAATTCATTACATGGCCCCTTTGGTTTGTCGAGGAAGAAGCCCTTGTCTTCCTTGATGTTGAAGGAGAGACAAGCTTCACAAAGCTCTTTGCTATTAAAGGATTACAATGATCGTGTACATGATGTGTTCAGTTTGGGGTGAACTCGTGAGTTGGGAGTGGGCGATCTAGATGGGATGTCTATATCATATTTAATCTGCTAAGCTAATCTTGGAGATCTTGGGGCTTTGGGTTCCTCTGGCTCCGATCGAAAATGATGATCTCCCTCGGGACGTCGCTCATTTATTGGTTCCTTGATCGGTTGCCTTGGCCATCTCTGTCTTGGTCTCCTTGTTTGTATCCACCTTAGAGTCCTTGTAGCCTTGAAGCCTCTCAGGTAAAGAAACCATTGGTGGCATGTTTACAAAGTCAGCGCTTTAGGTTTGGGCCCCTTTTGTCGTCCTTTTTTGGGCTTCGAAGTCCCAAACAGGGTACATGTTGTGTAGTGAGGTGGGGAGGTCCACTTCCCCTCGACATATACAAACTTGTATTAGCGCATCATAACTACAATCAAGTTTTTAAATAGCGGTCGCAGTAGCGGTGGCGTCATCCATCCACTATTAGTCTGGGGGGGGGGGGGGGCGCTAGGAAATATCACATTTTTTATGATTCGGGTATTGGTTGTCGAACCACAATATTGTCCGTAATTCGCAATATCGCCTACTATATAAGTGCTTATGGAAGTGCATCTAGTCCCTCGGTGGTTTTGGTAATTCATCACAACATATACATAATTGAACTAATGCCTACTCAAAGAATATTTTAGGAAATTTCAATCAAGGTACAACAATTGAAGTGAATGTGGACCCCTTAAAATGCTAAGGACATACATTGGCAAAGCTTCAAGACTCTACATTTTTATTTAAGTGATCCAAGATCACATTGAGTTCATAGAAAGTCAATACTATTAAAAAGGGATGAGGTTTTGATGACGATCTAACTACCCAAATGCTTAGATATATTGCTCCATAATCCTCAACCACACTCTCGTATTCCACTGTGTCCACAACCCTAAAGTTCATCTCGATCCCACCGAAACACATACACCCGGGCTCACCGAGATACAATTGACATAGGCATTGCCTAAACCCTAGCATCTCGGTCTCACCGAGTTGGCCCTTTGGTCCCACCGAAGAGCACTTGCGAACCTTCTGTTACCAATTGAAATTGACTCGACATTTTTTATCGATTTCAATCGGTGACACCTATAAGTGTGGAAAGTGGTTAGGTCAGCTTGACTCGATCTCACCGAGAGGTTTCATCCGGTCTCACCGAAAATCCTAAAAGTTCAAACCTCTTGCACATATCGGTCTCACAGAGTGGTTTCACCCGGTCCCACAAAAGTGTGTAATGGTTGATTTTTTGGTGCTACCTATATATACCCCGACCCATTCCACCAACTCTCAGAGAGCAACCAGAGCGAAGCATACACTTCCCATCCATTTTTCTGAGAGAGCTCCATATCCTTCTGTTGAGATCAAAGGGATTTCACTTCAACCATAGAAATTTGACCTCTAGCCACCTCAAATTGCTTTCCACCCAAATCCCTCTCCTACCACATAGCCAAAATCTATGAGAGATTGTTGGAGTGTTGGGGAGACTTCTTTCTTTTGAAGCACAAGAGCAAGGAGTTCATCATCAACAACAACATCTATAACCTTTGGAGAGTGGTGTCTCCTAGATTGGTTAGGTGTCACATGGGAGCCTTCAAATCATGTGGAGTGAACCAAGAGTTTATAAGGGTAAGGAGATCGCCTACTTCGTGAAGATCTACCTGAGTGAGGCTAGTCCTTCGTGGGCGTACGCCATGGTGGAATAGGCAAAGTTGCTTCTTCGTGGACCCTTCGTGGGTGGAGCCCTACATGGACTTTCGCAATCGTTATCCTTCGTGGATTGAAGCCTCCATCAACGTGGATGTAAGATAGCACCACCTATTGGAACCACAGGAAAAATCTTCATGTCCCCATAGCAATTTGCATGTCTCCAAACCCTTCCTTTACTTACTATCACTTGCAAAGTCTTTATTTTCCGCTACTACTCTATTAGACTTGCATGTGTAGGGTGTTTGTAGACTTGTTAGAATTGCTCAAATCTGTCAAGAACTAAAATTCGGAAAATGCTAGGTTTTTATTGGGCAAGTAGTGTAATCACCTCCTCTAGACCTACTTACGATCCTACAAGTGGTATCAGAATTTTGGTCTCCATTGCTTTGGCTCAAACACTAAGGAGAAGTATGGCTTCTAGTGAGGGCAGTTATCACCGTAGAGGTCCTTGCTTTGATGGTACTAACTTTGCTAGTTGGAAGCATAAGATGAAAATGCATATTCTTGGTTATAACCCCGCCAAATGGGCAATTGTTCGTATTGGCTTGCAAGGTGAATTCTTTGAAGATAGAAAAATTCTGGATCGTGAAGCAACAATGGAAGAGTTGAAGATGTTATAATACAATGCTCAAGCATGTGACATACTCTTCAAATGCATTGTGCCCCGAGGAGTTCAACAAAACCAGCCGCCTTGAGAATGCCAAGGAAGTTTGGGATACTTTGGTTAATATGCATGAAGGCACCGATTCCGTCAAGGAATCCAAGTTGGATGTGCTTCAAAGTCAACTTGACAAGTTCAAGATGAAGGATGATGAAGGAGTCGCGGAAATGTACTACTGTCTAGCTAATCTAGTCATGGTACCCAAGAAGGATATGTCCTGGCGCTTGTGCATCGATTTTAAGGACCTCAACAAGGCCTGCCCTAAGGACCCCTTCCCCCTACCACGCATTGACCAGATCGTGGATGCAACAACAGGGCATGACTCACTGTGCTTCCTAGACGCCTACTCGGGATACCATCAGATAAAGATGAAGGAATCCGACCAGAATGCGACCGCATTTGTCACGCCCTATAGGCCATTCTGCTTGAACACAATGCCTTTCGAACTGAAAAATGTCGGTGCACCGTAACATCGCATGATCCAAACATGTCTGAAAAAACACATCGGTAAAACCGTTGAGGCTTATGTCGATGATGTGGTTGTTGAAACTAAACACATCAGGCAGCTAGTCGACAACCTTCGCGAAAAATTTACCAGCCTACGGGAATATCAAATCAAGTTCAACCCTGAAAAATGCGTCTTCGGTGTACCAGCATTCAAACTCCTCGGCTTCATTGTGTCCGGCTGAGGAATCGAAGCCAACCCAGCCAAAATTCAAGCCCTGGGCCGACTAGAGGCACCAACCGAACTCAAACATGTCCAAAAGTTGGCAGGCTGCATGGCTGCACTAAGCCGCTTTATCTCAAGACTCGGGGAAAAAGCTCTACCCCTCTACATATTGCTAAAACAAACCAAGAATTTCAAGTGGACTACCTGAAGGAAATATGCCCTAGAGGCAATAATAAATTTGTTATTTATATTTCCTTATATCATGATAAATGTTTATTATCCATGCTAGAATTGTATTAACCGGAAACTTGATACATGTGTGAATACATAGACAAAACAAAGTGTCCCTAGTATGCCTCTACTTGACTAGCTCGTTAATCAAAGATGGTTAAGTTTCCTAACCATAGACATGTGTTGTCATTTGATAAACGGGATCACATCATTAGGAGAATGATGTGATGGACAAGACCCACCCGTTAGCTTAGCCTAATGATCGTTAAGTTTTATTGCTATTGCTTTCTTCATGACTTATACATATTCCTTTGACTATGAGATTATGCAACTCTCGAATACCGGAGAAACACCTTGTGTGCTATCAAACGTCACAACGTAACTGGGTGATTATAAAGATGCTCTACAGGTGTCTCCGAAGGTACTTGTTGGGTTGGCATAGATCGAGATTAGGATTTGTCACTCCAAGTATCGGAGAGGTATCTCTGGGCCCTCTTGGTAATGCACATCATGATAAGCCTTGCAAGCAATGTGACTAATGAGTTAGTTACGGGATGATGCATTACGGAACGAGTAAAGAGACTTGCCGGTAACGAGATTGAACTAGGTATGAAGATACCGGCGATCGAATCTCGGGCAAGTAACATACCGTGACAAAGGGAATGACGTATGTTGTCATTGCGGTTTGACCGATAAAGATCTTCGTAGAATATGTAGGAACCAATATGAGCATCCAGGTTCCGCTGTTGGTTATAGATCGGAGATGTGTCTCGATCATTTCTACATAGTTCTCGAACCCGTAGGGTCCGCACGCTTAACGTTCGATGACGATTTGTATTATGAGTTATGTGTTTTGGTGACCGAAGATTGTTCGGAGTCCCGGATGAGATCACGGACATGATGAGGAGTCTCGAAATGGTCGAGAGATAAAGACGGATATATTGGACGATAGTATTCGGACACCGGAATGGTTTCAGAGTGTTTCAGATATTTATCGGAGTACCGAGGGGTTACCGGAACCCCCCGGGGAAAGTAATGGGCCACTATGGACCATAGGGGCGAGAGAGGGCAACCCACAAGGGGTGGCGTGCCCCCCCATGGGGAGTCTGAATTGGACAAGGGGAGAGGGCGCGGCCCCCCTTTCCTTCTCCCTCCCCCTCTCCTTCCCCTTTCCCCCCTCCGAAAGAAGGAAGGGGGGGGTGGCGAAAAAGACTAGGAGTCCTAGTGGGTTTCCCCCCACTTGGCGCGCCCCCTAGGGCGGGCCTCCTCCCCTCTCCTCCTTAATATACGGGGGCAGGGGGCACCCCAAAGCACATCAATTGTTTCTTAGCTGTGTGTGGTGCCCCCTCCACCGTTTACTCCTCCGGTCATATTGTCGTAGTGCTTAGGCGAAGCCCTGCGCGGATCACATCACCATCACCGTCACCACACCGTCGTGCTGACGAAACTCTCCCTCGACACTTTGCTGCATCAAGAGTTCGAGGGATGTCATCGAGCTGAACGTGTGCAGAACTCGGAGGTGTTGTACGTTCGGTGCTTGATCGGTTGGATCGCGAAGACGTTTGACTACATCAACCGCGTTAAGCTAACGCTTCCGCTTTCGGTCTACGAGGAAACGTGGACACACTCTCCCCCTCTCATTGCTATGCATCTCCTAGATAGATCTTGCGTGATCGTAGGAATTTTTTTGAAATTGCATGCTACGTTCCCCAACAGTGGCATCCGAGCCAGGTCTATGCGTAGATGATATGCACGAGTAGAACACAAAGAGTTGTGGGCGATCATAGTCATACTACTTACCACCAATGTCTTATTTTGATTCGGCGGTATTGTTGGATGAAGCGGCCCGGGCCAACCTTACATGACCACGTTCATGAGACCGGTTCCACCGACAGACATGCAACTTGTTTTGCATAAAGGTGGCTGGCGGGTGTCTGTTTCTCCAACTTTAGTTGAATCGAATTTGACTACGGCCGGTCCTTGCTGAAGGTTAAAACAACAAACTTGACGAAAAATCGTTGTGGTTTTCATGCCTAGGTAAGAACAGTTCTTACTAGAAGCCCGTAGCAGCCACGTAAAACTTGCAACAACAAAGTAGAGGATGTCTAACTTGTTTTTGCAGGGCATGTTGTGATGTGATATGGTCAAGACATGATGTGATATACGTTATTATATGAGATGGTCATGTTTTGTAAAAGTTATCGGCAACTGGCAGGAGCCTTATGGTTGTCGCTTTATTGTATGTAATGCAATCGCCATGTAATTGCTTTACATTATCACTATGCGTTAGCGATAGTTGTAGAAGCAATAGTTAGCGAGACGACAACGACGCTACGATGGAGATCAAGGTGTCAAGCCGGTGACGATGGAGATCATGACTGTGCTTTGGAGATGGAGATCAAAGGCACAAGATGATGTTGGCCATATCATGTGTGACGCCCCCGATTCAATCGTACACTAATCATGCACGCAAACGTGTACGATTAAGATCAGGGACTCACGGGAAGATATCACAACACAACTCTAAAAACATAAATAAGTCATACAAGCATCATAATGCAAGCCAGGGGCCTCGGGGGCTCGAATACAAGTGCTCGATCATAGACGAGTCAGCGGAAGCAACCATATCTGAGTACAGACATAAGTTAAACAAGTTGCCATAAGATGGCTAGCACAAACTGGGATACAGATCGAAAGAGGCGCAGGCCTCCTTCCTGGGATCCTCCTAAACTACTCCTGGTCGTCGTCAGTGGCCTGCACGTAGTAGTAGGCACCTCCGGTGTAGCAGGAGTCATCGTCGACAGTGGCGTCTGGCTCCCGGGCTCCAGCATCTGGTTGCGACAACCGAGAAGAATGGAAAGGGGGAAAAGAGGGAGAAAAGCAACCGTGAGTACTCATCCAAAGTACTCGCAAGCAAGGAGCTACACTACATATGCATGGGTATCAGTGTAAAGGGGCAATATTGGTGGACTGAACTGCAGAATGCCAGAATAAGAGGGGGATAGCTAGTCCTGTCAAAGACTACGCTTCTAGCAGCCTCCATCTTGCAGCATGTAGAAGAGAGTAGATAGTAAGTTCACCAAGTATCATCGCATAGCATAATCCTACCCGGCGATCCTCTCCTAGTCGCCCTGTTAGAGAGCGATCACCGGGTTGTATCTGGCACTTGAAAGGGTGTGTTTTATTAAGTATCCGGTTCTGGTTGTCATAAGGTCAAGGTACAACTCCGGGTCGTCCTGTTACCGAGGATCACGGCTATTCGAATAGATAAACTTCCCTGCAGGGGTGCACCACATTACCCAACACGCTCGATCCCTCTAGCCGGACACACTTTCCTAGGTCATGCCTGACCTCGGAAGATCAACACGTCGCAGCCCCACCTAGGCACAACAGAGAGGTCAGCACGCCGGTCTAAATCCTATGCGCGCAGGGGTCTAGGCCCATCGCCCGTTACTCACTTGCACGTTGCGAACGCGACCGAAAGCAGACCTAACCTCCCTAATACAAGAGTAGGCGTTCCAGTCCAATCCGGTGCGTGCCGCTCAGTCGCTGATGTCAAGAAGGCTTCGGCTGATACCACGACGTCGAGTGCCCATAACTGTTCCCGCGTAGTTGGTTAGTGCGTATAGGCCAGTGGCCAGACTCAGATAAAATACCAAGATCTCGTTAAGCGTGTTAACTTTGAAGTAACCACGGACGCCGACCAGGGTCAGGCCCACCTCTCACCTAGGTGGTCTCAACCTGCCCTGTCGCTCCGCCACAAAGTAATAGTCGGGGGCCGTCGGGAACCCAGGACCACCACTACCGGGATGGAACCACCTGTCCTTTCAGCCCCCACATCGAAATCACTTGCGGGTACTCTACGAGCCGACCCGACTTTAGTCACCACAATGTATCATGTATAATAGTGTAGTATGTATATACCCGTGTTCACCTCCCGAGTGATCACGGCCTGATAGTATAGCATGGCAGACGGAGAAGAATGTAGGGCCACTGATGGAATACTAGCATCCTATACTAAGCATTTAGGATTGCAGGTAAGGGTAACAACTGTAGCAACAATGACAGGCTATGCAGCAGAATAGGATTAACCGAAAGCAGTAACATGCTACACTACTCTAATGCAAGTAGTAGAGAGAAGGAATAGGCGATATCTAGTGATCAAGGGGGGGCTTGCCTTGAAGCTCAGCCGAGAAGGAGGGGTCGTCAACACCGTAATCATACTGGGTAGCAGCGGCATCGGTCTCGGTGTCTAGCGAGAGAAGAGGCGGAAGAAACAATAAATATAATGCAAACATAAGCATGACCATGCATGACATGACAATGAGCGGTGCTAGGTGTGCCCTAACGCGGTAGGAGGTGATACCGGCGAAGGGGGGAAACATACGGGAAAGTATCCCCGGTGTTTCGCATTTTCGGGCAGATGAACCGGAGGGGGAAAGTTGCGTGTTCGCTATGCTAGGGATGTGGGACGAACATGCTACATATCCAGATTCGGCTCGTCGTTTTGAGCAACATCCATGTACGAAGTTTTTTCATCCGAGCAACGGTTTATTTTATATTAATTTTAAAAGGATTCTATCATTTTCTAGAATTAACAGAGTTAATTTAATTCTAAAATGCATTTATGACATCAGCATGATGTCAGCGGTCAACTCTGACCGTTGACCTGGTCAACCTGACAGGTGGGTCCCACCTGTCAGTGACTGTTTATCTAATCAGACCATTAAGGTTAATTAACAGGATTATTTAAGTTAATTAATTAACTAATTAATTATACTTTTATTTTTTATCGTTTTATTTATTCATTTATTTTAAAACCATTGTGGGGCTGGGGCCCCACATGTCATTGGCCCTAAGGGCCATAGTGGGTTCGGGTGCTGCGGGCGCCGCCCGAACAGGCACCACGGTTGCGGGAGCTGGGTGCAGCCTGAGCGGGCGCATGCCCAGAGGCGTGGGGGGTCGGCGGACCTGGCAGGTCACCAGGCCGGCGTAGGCGAGGCCAGCATGGGCCGGCCGGTGAGCGAGCGGCGGTCGGGACGGCCCCGCGTGGGCGGGCGCGCATGGGCGCGCAGCAGGGCTTCAGCAGGGGGGCGCACGAGGCGCGGTGCAGGAGGGCGCAAGGCGCGGCGCGGCCGTGGCGTGAGCGGGGCGCCTGATCAGGCGCGGAGCGGGAAGGAGGAGCGCGGGACAGGGGTTGACCAGGACGCGCAGGGCGCGCGGTCGAGCGCGGCGACAGTGCGGGCACAACGGCGGCAGCGCAGTAGCGCGGCAGTGGGGCGGCGGGCGAGCAGCGGGGTCACGCGAGGCTGTGGCGGAGCAGGTAGGCGTGGCCATGGGCGCGCGGGAGCGCGGCCTAGTCGCAGCGAGCGCGGAGACCTGGCGCGGTGAGCGCGACCGCGGGGCAGTGGGCGTGAGCGAGGCCACGGCGGGCGCAGGAGTAGAGGCGGGAGGCGACGGGGTTCTCACCCGCGTTGGTGAGCAGGGGGGCGGTGAGGCTCGGTGGAGCCTTTGGGAAGGAGGACGGGGACGCGTCGCCGGAGAGGAGACGAGGAGGACGAGGCGACGGGCGGCGGCGGGGTCCGGTGATGGCGTCGGGCGGCGGCGTCCAGGACGTCGAGCGGCGATGGGGTCGTAGCCCCGATCCAGATCGGATCGGGAGGGGGGAGCGAGAGGGAGTGGGGGAAGTAGGGTGGTTCGATCTAGGGTTTCCTAGATAGGGGGGATATGGGGGAGTGGAGTGAGCCGGCTGGGCCGGCCTGGCTAGCCCAGTGGCCAGCTGGGCCGAAGCCCAGTGAGGGGGGGCTTTTACTTTCTTTTTCTTTTTGTTTTGTTTTTGTTTTGATTTTTCCTTTTTATTTATTTTTCCTTTACTGTTTCTTTCAAACTTTAATTTAGTTCAATTTATAAAATGTCAAAACAACACCTAAATTTAGTATGTCAAATATACCACTGCCACATTAATTTGCTACCCAAGCTAAAATAGTTTCGTAATTATTTAATATTTAAAAGTATTTAAATAATAGTTTTCGCTACTGTTTTATTCAGCTTATAGTATTTAAACATTTTATAAAGGTGTGGTTTCTCCACCATAATTTCTTATGCAATATTTGGTTCACTCCGAACATTTTAGTTTTAATATTTGAAAAGTTTGATTGTTTGCTTGATTTTGAATATGAATTTGAATCGGTTTCGAATTAACACGAGATTAGCAACAGTAATCGAGGTGACGTGGCATCATTAGCAGAGATTATTGTAGCTTGATTATCCGGACGTCACAATTCTCCTCCACTACAAGAAATCTCGTCCCTAGATTTAAGAGGTAGAGAAGGGGGATGTCTAGTTACGAAATTCTAACGGATCTTCTCGGCCTTGGTTGCTCTTCTCGAAGAGGTCGATCCATTACATTGACGTCTTCATTTCTCTGCTTCAGGTCATCATGATGAAGTCGTCACCCTTTCTTCAGGATCTCCGTCGTACTTAGGGAAAGTTAAGTGGAAAAACTCGGGAAGGACGGAGTTCAACACATGTTAGGTACCTAGGGGCTATCTCAGTGAATGAGGTATAGAGGTATCTCTTGAGTTGACATTTAACAAAGTCATCGAGAGTAGAGTAAGAAGGTGTAATAAGAAGTTCCAAGCAGATAGGCAATCGTTCGTTGCCTGAATCAGAATGTGAGAGTGGTTAAGACCTATGGGAATAAGTGTTGTGTCTGATAACAGAATTGATGATCTCTCGGAAGGTGGCTCATGAATTACTTACGAGGCCACGCGCGAGGAACAACCTTGGGAACAGGGGGTTTACAGTGGAGTCAGGTTTCGATCCTGTGGAACTGTGGGTTATGGGCCCACAATGTGGGTTAAAAGCAGGAAGGGCGGTGACGTCTTGCATGATCATGTAAGCAAGGCATGTCAGAGGATAGTCTGTCGGTTATGTCGGCAACAACATCGGTACCAAGGGCGAGGGACGAAGAGAATCATTTTCCTGCTCGTTGAACGAGGCGGACCGATAGGCAAAGTTCTCATCCATCAGTGGCTACCGGAATGTCATCAACAATAGTAACAGGGTCTTGATGACAGAATTGTACACCGAGATGTTTACATAAGCAGGAGAATATTACTGCTTAGATCATATAGATCACAAGCAACGTTAAACCAACCAATGGAAAGGAAAATATGCTTATCAGATTAAACAGGGCAATGGAAAGGAAAATGTGTTTAAACACATATTTCAAGGGTATATCCTTCCCAAGGACAAGCAGAGCATGATATCCATGACAGGATATAATGTAGAAAACTCTTTAGGTAGGGGAGAGAAATTTCATGACATTACCCTTACAGCGGTGTTTGGATAATTGAGCAATAAATTTTTTAGTATTGTGCTTCCAATGTTCTTATTGAAGATCAGAGTACCACAGACATGCTTCGAGATAGCATTGACATGGTCTTCAAGCAAACGTCAGACTTTGGATACACAAAGGATCCATCAGGAACACTCATAGAATAAGTCTTACAATTTCCTCATGGAAGAATGGATAACTTTGCTAAAAAGGAAACTATAACAATAGGTCCTCCGGCCAGGTGTGCTAGGCACGACATCACCTTACCGGGTCACATAAAGACCAATGTTATAACTCTCGGAAATATGTTCCAACCATCATATCTGACCAAGATTCAGATCTGATTGGTGTTAGGATAACTCAGATTCAGGATGCCTGAGAAGAAAAGTGCAACACAAATTGTCGAGATGACATTGTAAGATTCTCGGGAATTGAACTATGGAAGCGAGTTCCGAAACAAGAGTTCATCATCAAACCAAGGAGAGGACGAGGAGGTGACTGAGGGACTCAGCGACAATTCATCAAGATTTCCGACAAGATGAATTTCCACAATGATGTGAACAAGGAGATAACATTTGTCGAATCAAATGATATAATGATGTATGCTCGAGGAAAACATACACAATTTAAACATTGGTTGAAAGGTGCGCCCGAAATATGGGCATAGGTAGCCTGATCAATTGTTAGAATGGTGATTCAATAACCAATAGGCTAAGAATGAACTATTGATCATTAACTTCAAAGCAATAGGGTTGCTAGAAGTACAGAATCCAAACAGCACCGCCCACCTATTGGTATTCCGGTTGGAAGCAACACGGGGACCAAGAAGAATGGTGATGGCGAGAAGCATCACTGTATCAAGAATTCTTAAGAGGTGGTGAAATTCTCACAACATTCTTGACATAAAAGATGGCAATACTCCAAGGTAAAGAAGAACAAATGCTGGATAGAAGGGATCTCAAGGTATAACACAAATCATGAACAAGTTTGTGTTGAACGGAAGGCAATAAAGTGGTCGATGATAACACAAATCATCGAGGGCAAGGATGGTATTTCTCATCATGAATTCAATTGATATCCTGGAAGAGCTCAGAATGCTGATTATGATCACGACACATTTGTCGAGAGATTCCATGAAGATGTAATCGATCGGCGATGGCATAGAGTCAAAGGAATGATGAAGCCAATGGCTATTGGAACCATGGGTACGACACAAACTCGAAATCAAGTTGTTGTTCAAGGAGAAATGATATGACGAGGAAGATCGACGTAAGATTAGCTCACCATCGAAATTTGTACTCCGGGAAGAAGGACCAGGTAGCACAGTTAAAATTAGCATGATAATGATGTAGCCGTTCAGGCTAGGAAAGACATGATGGAGTATTAAACTTGTAAGCAATGAAGATCTCTAATCCTCGTTGAATCGCAGTGCGGACTCGATTCCGTTGTCGATGTCCTTAAGTGTCTAACAACTCAGAACCCGGGGAAAATTTGGAATCGGTGAGAATAATAGTAGATGAAGAACTCATAAGGAGTAGTTTCGTTATATTCTCGAGATAACAGAGGGTAAAACTCGAAGGTAGAGAAGAGTAGAGGTTTGGGCAGGCGTATTGATCTGCAGAAGGCAAGTACTTTAACTTGTTTGAGAAATAGAACCAAAGGAGAATAATCATGGTGGGAACCACGGTTGCAAAGGACCAAACCCCAGATATAAGATGAACTTATACCAAGGAATTAATAAATTTTAAGAGGAGCTTCCATGATAAGATCTACATCATGTCCACGGGCATGAACACAAAGTTCAAGGTCGACTCCCACTTCTCCAATGCATAATCTTCATTCACTACTCACTTTCCATGAAGTAGTAGCGTTGAAATTTTATCTGACGAAAAGCCAGTAGAGTATAACCCGCATAACTTTCGAGTTCACACATGTTAGGGAAGGCATATGTTCAACCCACCGAGGCATCTTAGGAACATATACCAAAAACTCCAGGGGTAAATAACTCAAGCTCGATAGTAGAGCATGGTTGTCCAAATAAGAGAATACGAATTACCAAAGGCACTATGTATCAGGGGAAGAGAACTTCTCGAGGTTTTGTATATGAAGGACACTGTCGGATGATAATTCAACAAAGGATTCGGTGGTCCTCAAGGGATCTGATGTGAGCATCGGTACTCAACCAGAGGAAGAAGAATGCAAGGAGATCTGATTATAGAAACAACTGACTAATTCAAAGCTCAAATGCAAAATAATTATGATTTCCAAATCAAGGGATCAGAAGCAACACTCTGATCAAGGATGGATAAGTTGAGTAGGCTTAAGGGTACAATCGATGGCAATTTGATTGATCGAGATCCAGCTCATGTTTAAAATGACGTCTGAGCCTAAAGGATGACTTCTAGGATCTAATTGAGGATTGCGAGCATTCGCAACATATTGAATCAAGGGACCCAAGATGATAAAGGCAAAGAACGTCAATGAATATTTCTAGGCATTTGGAATTAACCATAATGCAGACAGACAAGAATTTCAAGAGCCATAGGCTACAGAGGATTCTCGAAAGATCGGATAGCATTTCGAAGAATTTTGTGAAACACATGAACAACTGGGGATGAGCGGATACTCGGTAAGAGCGAGGAATTACCCGTAGGGGTAATCATGTGGCAAAGAATTGCAAGGTAGTATCTCAAAGGATTTTCAGAACAATAGAGAGAATTTTGGGGTATCTTGTAATAACAAGATCAAGGGAAATGATTGTATGAAGGACAGGTGTACGTGGTTATCCATAGGGGATTTATCGATGGAAGGGAATTGCAAAAGCGATGGCACAAAGTCTCGAGAGAACATCGCAGAGTATCTTCGGGATCCTTCGGTGCACCAAGCAATCATCTGGAGTAAGGGCTCTCCGGGAGGAAGTAGTTACGAGAACCTAGTGTTAGAGTTAGTAAAAATCATTTAACCCGAATAGAAGAGAGATCAGGGTCCCAGAGTATAGACGAGGAGTAAAAGATCCTAATACCACCCAATGGCGACGTGGGCCCGTAAGCCACACAGCCATGTTAGTAAAAGTTTGCAATGACTAGACTCGACTTCGGCCAAGGAGTTGGAAAGGGGGATTCCTACAGGCAGTCGGCTCTGATACCAACTTGTGACGCCCCCAATTCAATCGTACACTAATCATGCACGCAAACGTGTATGATCAAGATCAGTGACTCACGGGAAGATATCACAACACAACTCTAAAAACATAAATAAGTCATACAAGCATCATAATACAAGCTAGGGGCCTCGAAGGCTCGAATACAAGTGCTCGATCATAGACGAGTCAGCGGAAGCAACCATATCTGAGTACAGACATAAGTTAAACAAGTTGCCATAAGATGGCTCGCACAAACTGGGATACATATCGAAAGAGGCGCAGGCCTCCTGCCTGGGATCCTTCTAAACTACTCCTGGTGGTCGTCAGCGGCATGCACGTAGTAGTAGGCACCTCCGGTGTAGCAGGAGTCATCGTCGACGGTGGCGTCTGGCTCCTGGGCTCCAGCATCTGGTTGCGACAACCGAGAAGAATGGAAAGGGGGAAAAGAGGGAGAAAAGCAACCATGAGTACTCATCCAAAGTACTCGCAAGCAAGGATCTACACTACATATGCATGGGTATCAGTGTAAAGGGGCAATATCGGTGGACTGAACTGCAGAATGCCAGAATAAGAGCGGGATAGCTAGTCCTGTCGAGGACTACGCTTCTCGCAGCCTCCATCTTGCAGCATGTAGAAGAGAGTAGATAGTAAGTTCACCAAGTATCATCGCATAGCATAACCCTGCCCGGCGATCCTCTTCTCGTCGCCCTGTTAGAGAGAGATCACCGGGTTGTATCTGGCACTTGAAAGGGTGTGTTTTATTAAGTATGCGGTTCTAGTTGTCATAAGGTCAAGGTACAACTCCGGGTCGTCCTGTTACCGAGGATCACGGCTATTCGAATAGATAAACTTCCCTGCAGGGGTGCACCACATTACCCAACACGCTCGATCCCTCTGGCCGGACACACTTTCCTAGGTCATGCCCCGCCTTGGAAGATCAACACGTCGCAGCCCCACCTAGGCACAACAGAGAGGTCAGCACGTCGGTCTAAATCCGATGCGCACAGGGGTCTGGGCCCATCGCCCGTTGCTCACCTGCACGTTGCGAACGCGGCCGGAAGCAGACCTAGCCTCCCTAATACAAGAGCAGGCGTTCCAGTCCAATCCAGTGTGCGCCGCTCAGTCGCTGACGTCAAGAAGGCTTCGTCTGATACCACGACGTCGAGTGCCCATAACTGTTCCCGCGTAGTTTTTTTTGCGACTAACTGTTCCCGCGTAGTTGGTTAGTGCGTATAGGCCAGTGGCCAGACTCAGATCAAATACCAAGATCTTGTTAAGCGTGCTAACTTTGAAGTAACCACGGACGCCGACCAGGGCCAGATCCATCTCTCACCTAGGTGGTGTCAACCCGCCCTGTCGCTCCGCCACAAAGTAACAGTCGGGGGCCGTCGGGAACCCAGGCCCACCACTACCAGGATGGAACCACCTGTCCTTTCAGCCCCCGCATCAAAATCACTTGCGGGTACTCTACGAGCCGACCCGACTTTAGTCACCAGAATGTATCATGTATAATAATGTAGTATGTATATACCCGTGATCACCTCCCGAGTGATCACGGCCCGATAGTATAGCATGGCAGACAGACAAGAATGTAGGGCCACTGATGGAATACTAGCATCCTATACTAAGCATTAGGATTGCAGGTAAGGGTAACAACTGTAGCAACAATGATAGGCTATGCAGCAGAATAGGATTAACCGAAAGCAGTAACATGCTACACTACTCTAATGCAAGCAGTAGAGAGAAGGAATAGGCGATATCTGGTGATCAGGGGGGGGGGCTTGCCTTGAAGCTCAGCCGAGAAGGAGGGGTCGTCAACACCGTAGTCGTACTGGGTAGCAGCGGCGTCCGTCTCGGTGTCTAGCGAGAGAAGAGGGGGAAGAAACAATAAATATAATGCAAACATAAGCATGACGATGCATGACATGACAATAGCGGTGCTTGGTGTGCCCTAACGCGGTAGGAGGTGATACCGGCGAAGGGGGGAAACATCCGGGAAAGTATCCCCGGTGTTTTGCATTTTCGGGCAGATGAACCGGAGGGGGAAAGTTGTGTGTTCGCTATGCTAGGGATGTGTGACGGACGAACGGGCTATTATCCGGATTCGTCTCGTCGTTCTGAGCAACTTCCATGTACAAAGTTGTTTCATCCGAGCAACGGTTTATTTTATATTAATTTTAAAAGGATTCTACCATTTTCTAGAATTAACAGAGTTAATTTAATTCTAAAATGCATTTATGACGCCAGCATGATGTCAGCGGTCAACTCTGACCGTTGACCTGGTCAACCTGACATGTGGGTCCCACCTATCAGTGACTGTTTATCTAATAAGACCATTAAGCTTAATTAACAGGATTATTTAAGTTAATTAATTATCTTAATTAATTATACTTTTATACTTTTATTATTTTTATTACTTATCTTTTTATTTATTCATTTATTTTAAAACCATTCTGGGGCTGGGGCCCCACATGTCATGTCCCTAAGGGCCATAGTGGGTTCGAGTGCTGCGGGCGCCGCCCGAACAGGCGCTGGGTGCAGCCCGAGCGGGCGCATGCCCAGGGGCGCGGGGGAGGGGGGGTTCGGCAGACCTGGCAGGTCGCCAAGCCGGTGTAGGCGAGGCCAGCACGGGCCGGCCGACACGGCCCCGCGTGGGCGGGCGCGCATGGGTGCGCAGCAGGGGGGCGCACGAGGCGCGATACAGGAGGGCGCAAGGCGCAGCGCGAGGCCCGGCACGGCCGTGGCGCGAGCGGGGCGCCTGATCAGGCGTGGTGCGGGGAGGAGGAGTGCGGGACAGGGGCGACCAGGACGCGCAGGGCGCGCGGTCGAGCGCGGCGACAGTGCGGGCACAGCGGCGGCAGCGCAGTAGCGCGATAGTGGGGCGGCGTGCGAGCAGCGGGGTCACGTGAGGCTGTGGCGGAGCAGGTAGGCGCGGCCTGGTCGCAGCGAGCGCGGAGACCAGGCGCAGTGAGCGCGACCGCGGGGCAGTGGGCGTGAGCGAGGCCACGGCGGGCGCAGGAGTAGAGGCGGGAGGTGGCGGGGTTCTCACCCGCGTTGGTGAGCAGGGGGGCGGTGAGGTGATACGTCTCCATCGTATCTATAATTTTTGATTGTTCCATGCCAATATTATACAACTTTCATATACTTTTGGCAACTTTTTATACTATTTTTGGGACTAACATATTGATCCAGTGCCCAGTGCCAGTTCCTGTCTGTTGCATGTTTTATGTTTTGCAGAAACCCCATATCAAACGGAGTCCAAACAGGATAAAAACTGACGGAGATTTTTTTGGAATATTTGTGATTTTTGGGAAGAAGAATCAACGCGACACGATGCCCGAGGTGGCCACGAGGCAGGGGGGCGCGCCCTGGACCCTCGTGGCCACCCCGTAAGGCGGTTGCTGCTCTTCTTCGGCCGCAAGAAAGCTAATTTTCGGAGAAAAATCTGGGCGAAGGTTTAATCCAATCGGAGTTACGGATCTCCAGATATATAAGAAATAGTGAAAGGGCAGAATCCCAGAACGCAGAAACAGAGAGAGATAGAGAGACAGATCCAATCTCGGAGGGGCTCTCGCCCCTCCCATGCCATGGAGGCCAAGGACCAGAGGGGAAACCCTTCTCCCATCTAGGGAGGAGGTCAAGGAAGAAGAAGAAGAAGGGGGGCCCTCTCCCCCTCTCTTCCGGTGGCGCCGGAACACCGCCGTTGCCATCATCATCATCACCGCAATCTTCACCAACACCTCTGCTATCTTCACCAACATCTCCATCACCTTCCCCCCTCTATCTACAGCGGTCCACTCTCCCGCAACCCGCTGTACCCTCTACTTGAACACGGTGCTTTATGCTTCATATTATTATCCAATGATGTGTTGCCATCCTATGATGTCTGAGTAGATTTTCATTGTCCTATCGGTAATTGGTGAATTGCTATGATTGGTTTAAATTGCTTGTGGTTATGTTGCTGTCCTTTGGTGCCCATCATATGAGCGCGCGCGTGGATCACACCATAGGGTTAGTTGTATGTTGATAGGACTATGTATTGGAGGGCAAGAGTGACAGAAGCTTCAACCTAGCATAGAAATTGATGCATACGGGATTGAAGGGGGACCAATATATCTTAATGCTATGGTTGGGTTTTTACCTTAATGAACGTTAGTAGTTGCGGATGCTTGCTAATAGTTCCAATCATAAGTGCATAGAATTCCAAGTCAAGGATGACATGCTAGCAGTGGCCTCTCCCACATAAAACTTGCTATCGGTCTAGTAAAGTAGTCAATTGCTTAGGGAAAATTTCGCAACTCCTATCACCACTTTTCCACAGCCGCTAGAACTAACTTAGTTGTGTCTTTATCTAAACAGCCCCTAGTTTTTATTTACGTGCTCTTTATATTCTTGCAAACCTATCCCAAAAACACCTACAAAGTACTTCTAGTTTCATACTTGTTTTAGGTAAAGCGAACGTTAAGCGTGCGTAGAGTTGTATCGGTGGTCGATAGAACTTGAGGGAATATTTGTTCTACCTTTAGCTCCTCGTTGGGTTCGACACTCTTACTTATCGAAAGAGGCTACAATTGATCCCCTATACTTGTGGGTTATCAAGACCCTTTTCTGGCGCCGTTGCCGGGGAGTCATAGCGTGGCGTGAATATTCTCGTGTGTGCTTGTTTGCTTTATCACTAAGTAATTTTTATTTGCTGTTCTTAGTTGTTCTCTATCTTTAGTTATGGATATGGAGCCGAAATACCAAAAAAATTAGGTTTACTTGCTACTCATGGAGATGGGGAACCTCCTAAAACCCTCGATGCTCGTTATGTGACAGATGTTATGTACTACTTTGATAATCCTGAGAAAACCCCATTCAATCTGGTAATGGGAGACACGTTGGATCAACGTGAATACTTTAGGGATTATCGCTTGACTCAAAAAGGGAAACTATTATGGGATCAAATTTATATGTTGAAGTCGTATGCTCGGCAAGTTTGCTTGAGTTATGATTATACTTGTTGCTCTAGGATGAAGGCTCCACACCTTCCCTTTTTATGCAAATTTAATGATAATAAAACTTTGGCTTCTTATGCTAATGGTATATATGATTACTATGATGTGGAACAAATAGAAGAATTTGTTGCTTTTATGGGTGCTTATGAAATTGAATCTTTGTTCAAAGAGTGTGAAAATCTTTATGATGTTGTTTATAGACCTGAAAATTTAGCTATCCTTAAATATTGCTATGAGAATTATGAATTCAATTCCAATATTGATGAATTTATTGAGAAAGTCTCCGTTGTCCAAGAAGAGACTAATATTTTGCAGGAGCCTAAGGAAGAAGAAATTAATGACATTGTGAGCTCATTGGATGAAAAAGATGAGGAGGAGAGCGAAGAGCAAAAGGAGGAAGAGCGGATTGATCACCCGTGCCCACCTTCTAATGAGAGTAACTCTTCAACTCATACATTGTTTAATTTCCCTTCGTGCTTACCGAAGGATGATAGCTATGATCCCGTTGATTCTCTTGAAATATCCCTTTTTGATGATGCTTGCTATGCTTGTGGCCAAGATGCCAATATGAATTATGCTTATGGAGATGAACTTGCTATAGTTCCTTATGTTAAACATGAAATTGTTTCTATTGCACCCACATATGATAGTCCTATTATCTTTTTGAATTCTCCCGACTACACTATATCGGAGAAGTTGGCCCTTATTAAGGATTATATTGATGGGTTGCGTCTTACTATTGCACATGATGATTTTGATAGATATAATATGCATGTGCTTGCTGCTCCTACTTGCAATTATTATGAGAGAGGAACTACATCTCCGCCTCTCTATGTTTCCAACATGATAAAATTGCAAGAAACTGTTTATACTATGCATTGGCCTTTACTTTGTGTGCATGAATTGTTCTTTTATGACATGCCTATGCATAGGAAGAGAGTTAGACTTCGTCATTGCATGATATATGTTACTTTGTGCTCACTACTAAATTACAAATCATTGTTAATTAAAATTGGCTTTGATATACCTTGTGATCCGGGTGGACCCATTACTTGAGCACTATATGTCTAGCTTAATGGCTTTAAAGAAAGCGCTGCCAGGGAGACAACCCGGAAGTTTTAGAGAGTCATTTATTTCTGTTGAGTGCTTTTATAAAGTTTAAAAACAAAATAAAATAAAGAGGGGAACCCAAAACTTTTCGAAAAGGAAAGTGAAAGTGAGAGAGACAAGCATTGTTGAAGTGGGGGAGCTCCTTGAACTTTGTTCATGCTCACGGAAACTTTGTGAATCTTGATTACAGAAACTTTTCAACAAAAATAATTATCCCCTTGTACAATTCCATTGTATTATAAAAATAATGTGCCAAGGTTCGCCTTTAGGATGTTTACAATGCTTGTTGGTTTGTACGGTGCAGGACAGAAACTTTGGCTGTAGTGCGCGATTTTACATTTTTTACTGGAATGTCAAATGGTTCTGAAAATTTTTGCACTGTCTTTCTATACAAATTGTTTATTTTTCCTAATTTTGGTAGAATTTTTGGAGTACCAGAAGTATGGTGAATTTTCAGATTACTACAGACTGTCCTGTTTAAGATAGATTCTGTTTTTGATGCATCGTTTGCTTGTTTTGATGAAACTATCAATTTCTATCAGTGGATTAAGCCATGGAAAAGTTATATTACAGTAGCTATAATGCAAAAACAAAATATGAATTGGTTTGCAACAGTACTTAGAGTAGTGATTTGCTTTATTATACTAACGGATCTTACCGAGCTTTCTGTTGAGTTTTGTGTGGATGAAGTGTTCGAAGATCGAGGAGGTCTCAATGTGAGGAGAAGGAGGAGAGGCAAGAGCTCAAGCTTGGGGATTCCCAAGGCACCCCAAGTAAATATTCAAGGATACTCAAGCGTCTAAGCTTGGGGATGCCCCGGAAGGCATCCCATCTTTCTTCAACAAGTATCGGTATGTTTTCGGATTCGTTTCGTTCATGCGATATGTGCAAATCTTGGAGCGTCTTTTGCATTTAGTTTTCACTTTTTCTTTTATGCACCATGCTGGTATGAGATAGTCCTTGGTTGATTTATAGAATGCTCTTTGCACTTCAATTATATCTTTTGAGTATGGCTTTATGGAATGCTTCATGTGCTTCGCTTATATCATTTGAAGTTTGGATTGCCTGTTTCTCTTCACATAGAAAACCGCCATTTGTAGAATGCTCTTTTGCTTCACTTATATTTGTTAGATCTTGGGCATATCTTTTGTAGAAAGAATTAAACTCTCTTGCTTCACTTATATCTATTTAGAGAAATGACAGGAATTGGTCATTCACATGGTTAGTCATAAAATCCTACATAAAACTTGTAGATCACCGAATATGATAGGTTTGATTCCTTGCAATAGTTTTGCGATATAAAGGTGGTGATATTAGAGTCGTGCTAGTGGGTAGTTGTGGATTGTAGAAATACTTGTGTTGAGGATTGTGATTCCCATAGCATGCACGTATGGTGAACCGTTATGTAACGAAGTTGGAGCATGAGGTATTTATTGATTGTCTTCCATATGAGTGGCGGTCGGGGACGAGCGATGGTCTTTTCCTACCAATCTATCCCCCTAGGGGCATGCGTAGTAGTACTTTGCTTCGAGGGCTAATAAACATTTGCAATAAGTATATGAGTTCTTTATGACTAATGTGAGTCCATGGATTATACGCACTCTCACCCTTCCATCATTGCTAGCCTCTTCGGTACCGTGCATTGCCCTTTCTCACCTCGAGTGTTGGTGCAAACTTCGCCGGTACATCGAAACCCCGTGATACGATACACTCTATCACACATAAGCCTCATTATATCTTCCTCAAAACGGCCACCATACCTACCTATCATGTCATTTCCATAGCCATTCCGAGATATATTGCCATGCAACTTTCATCATCATCATATACATGACTTGAGCATTTATTGTCATATTGCTTTGCATGATCGTAAGATAGCTAGCATGATGTTTTCATGGCTTGTCCGTTTTTTGATGTCATTGCTACGCTAGATCATTGCACATCCCGGTACACCGCCGGAGGCATTCATATAGAGTCATATCTTTGTTCTAGAGTTGTAATATCGAGTTGTAAGTAAATAAAAGTGTGATGATCATCATTATTAGAGCATTGCCCCAAGAAAAAAAGAGGCCAAAGAAGCCTAAATAAAAAAAGGGGGCCAAAGAAGCCCGCCAAAAAAAGGGGCAATGTTACTATCCTTTTACCACACTTGTGCTTCAAAGTAGCACCATGTTCTTCATATAGAGAGTCTCTTGAGTTATCACTTTTATATACTAGTGGGAATTTCATTATAGAACTTGGCTTGTATATTCCGATGATGGGCTTCCTCAAATGCCCGAGGTCTTGATGAGCAAGCAAGTTGGATGCACACCCACTTAGTTTCCAGTTTGAGCTTTCATACACTTATAGCTCTAGTGCATCTGTTGCATGGCAATACCTACTCCTCGCATTGACATCAATTGATGGGCATCTCCATAGCCCATTGATTAGCCGCGTCGATGTGAGACTTTCTCCTTTTTTGTCTTCTCCACACAACCTCCACCATCATATTCTATTCCACCTATAGTGCTATGTCCATGGCTCACGCTCATGTATTGCGTGAGGGTTGAAAAGGCTGATGCGCGTTAAAAAATATGAACCAATTGCTCGGCTTGTCATCGGGGTTGTGCATGATGTGAATATTTTGTGTGGTGAAGATGGAGCATAGCCAGACTATATGATTTTGTAGGGATAACTTTCTTTGGCCATGTTATTTTGAAAAGACATGATTGCTTTATTAGTATGCTTGAAGTATTATTGTCTTAATGTCAAATGATAGACTATTGCTTTGAATCACTCGTGTCTTAATATTCATGCCATGATTAGATACATGATCAAGATTATGCTAGGTAGCATTCCACATCAAAAATTATCTTTTTTTTATCATTTACCTACTCGAGGACGAGCAGGAATTAAGCTTGGGGATGCTGATACGTCTCCGTCGTATCTATAATTTTTGATTGTTCCATGCCAATATTATACAACTTTCATATACTTTTGGCACCTTTTTATACTATTTTTGGGACTAACATATTGATCCAGTGCCCAGTGCCAGTTCCTGTTTGTTGCATGTTTTATGTTTCGCAGAAACCCCTATCAAACGGAGTCCAAACAGGATAAAAACTGACGGAGATTTTTTTGGAATATTTGTGATTTTTGGGAAGAAGAATCAACGCGGTATGATGCCCGAGGGGGCCACGAGGCAGGGAGCACGCCCCAGGGGGTCAGGCGCGCCCTAGACCCTCGTGGCCACCCGGTAAGGTGGTTGCTTCTCTTCTTCGGCCGCAAGAAAGCTAATTTTCAGAGAAAAATCTGGGCGAAGGTTTCAATCCAATCGGAGTTACGGATCTCAGGATATATAAGAAACGGTGAAAGGGCAGAATCCCAGAATGCAGAAACAGAGAGAGACAGAGAGACAGATCCAATCTCAGGGGGGGCTCTCGCCCCTCCCATGCCATGGAGGCCAAGGACCAGAGGGGAAACCCTTCTCCCATCTAGGGAGGAGGTCAATTGCTCGACAGTAATTTGTTCACCCACCGTAATACTTATGCTATCTTGAGAGAAGCCACTAGTGAAACCTATGGCCCCCGGGTCTATTTTCCATCATATTAATCTCCCATCAACTAGCTATTTCTGTCGCCGTTTATTTTGCAATCTTTACTTTTAATCTTTATCATAAAAATACCAAAAATATTATCTTATCATCTCTATCAGATCTCACTTTTGCAAGTGGCCGTGAAGGGATTGACAACCCCTTTATCGGGTTGGTTGCAAGGTTCTTATTTGTTTGTGTAGGTACGAGGGACTTGCGTGTGGCCTCCTACTGGATTGATACCTTGGTTCTCAAAAACTGAGGGAAATACTTACGCTACTTTGCTGCATCACCCTTTCCTCTTCAAGGGAAAACCAACGCAGTGCTCAAGAGGTAGCAAGAAGGATTTCTGGCGCCGTTGCCGGGGAGGCTTCCACCAAGCAAGTCAAGATTTGATTTCCCGTCAACGAGCCATTTCTGGCGCCGTTGCCGGGGAGTCTACGCACAAGTCAAGACATACCAAGTACCCATCACAAACTCTTATCCCTCGCATTACATTATTTGCCATTTGCCTCTCGTTTTCCTCTCCCCCACTTCACCCTTGCCGTTTTATTCACCCTTCTTCTGTTCGTCTTTTCATTTGCTTTGATGTCTTACTTGGCTCGTTTGCTCGTTTGGTTGGAATAGTTGTTTATTTATTGCTAAACAGAGAACCTAAGATTTATGGATCCTCATCCGCTTGCTAATCTTTTTAAGAGATCAAATTATGATGAACCAATTGCTAGTGAGTTTTGTGCACTAGATTATCTTTATAAGGTTTTGCTTGAAATCCGTGAATCTGAAAATTGTGATGAAGTGCTTTATGAAGTGATTCACGATAGATCTTTGAATAAAAAGAATGATTGCAATGATGTTATTATAAATTCTATTAATGTCAATTGTGTTAATGATATGCAAAACCCTAAGCTTGGGGATGCTAAGTTTGCTATGTCCACTACTTGTTGCAATGATCATGATTGGGGTGATTCTTCTTATGATCTTGAAAATTTATTTAAGCCCCATGATGAATATGAGATTGATAATAATGTTTGCAATAGTATTGAAAGTGGGTTTGGAAGAGTGTCAACTTTAGATCCCACATATTTGGATAATGTTCAATCTTATGAAGTTTTTGATAAAAAGTGGGTTTGGAGAGGTCATGACTTTAGTTTATGTTATTCCCACTATTTTGGAAGAGTGTCAACTTTGCATGCATGTGGATCATCTAGAGAATATGTTATGTGATAGATATATTGTTGAATTTGAATATGATCTTACATGTAATTATTATGAGAGAGGAAAATATGGTTGTAGAAGCTTTCATGTTACTAAATTACCTCTCTTCATGTTGAGATTGCTATCGTCACTTTCTTCTTCCTTGCATATGCTAGTGTTTGCTTGCCTTGCAAAATTGTTTGCTTATAATATGCCTATTCATAGGAAGTATGTTAGACTTAGATGTGTTTGTCACGTGTTTTATGATGCTCCCTTTGCGCTTCAATTCTTGTCTTTCATGTGAGCATCATTAAAATTATCAATGCCTAGCTAAAAGGCTTTAAAGAAAAGCGATTGTTGGGAGACAACCCAATAGTTTTACTTGCTGTTATTCAATAAATAATCCATCTAGCCTCTGGTTAGATTTGTTTTTTTAATTAGTGTTTGTGCCAAGTTAAACCTATAGGATCTTCTTGGATGATAGTTATTTGATCTTGCTGAAAATTCCAGAAACTTTCTGTTCACGAAAACAATTGTTAAAAATCACCAGAAGGTGATAAAATACTGATTCCAATTGCAGTAGATCAATAAACAAATTATATAGGTCGTCCTATTTTGGTAGAAGTTTTGGAGTTCCATAAGTTTGCGTTAGTTACAGATTACTACAGACAGTTCTGTTTTTGATAGATTCTGTTTTTCGTGTGTTGTTTGCTTATTTTGATGAATCTATGGCTAGTAAAAGAGTTTATAAACCATAGAGAAGTTGTAATACAGTAGGTTTAACACCAATATAAATAAAGAATGAGTTCATTACAGTACCTTGAAGTGGTGTTTTGTTTTCTTTCGCTAACGGAGCTCACGAGATTTTCTGTTAAGTTTTGTGTTGTGAAGTTTTCAAGTTTTGGGTAAAGATTTGATGGATTATGGAACAAGGATTGGCAAGAGCCTAAGATTGGGGATGCACATGGCACCCCAAGGTAAAATTCGAGGACAACCAAAAGCTTAAGCTTGGGGATGCCCCGGAAGGCATCCCCTCTTTCGTCTTCGTCTATCGGTAACTTTACTTGGAGCTATATTTTTATTCACCACATGATATGTGTTTTGCTTGGAGCGTCTTGTATGATTTGAGTCTTTGATTTTTAGTTTACCACAATCATCCTCGCTGCATACACTTTTTAGAGAGACACACATGATTCGGAATTTATTAGAATACTCTATGTGCTTCACTTATACCTTTTGAGCTATATAGTTTTTGCTCTAGTGCTTCACTTATATCTTTTAGAGTACGGTGCTGGTTTTGTTTTATAGAAATTATTGTTCTCTCATGCTTCACTTATATCATTTTGAGAGTCCTACAAAACAGCATGGTAATTTTCCTAAATTATGAAATTAGTCCTAATATGATAGGCGTCCAAGATAAGTAAAAACTTTCTTACAAGTGCGTTGAATACTAAGAAAAGTTTGATACTCGATGACTGTTTTGAGATATGGAGGTAGTGATATTAAAGTTGTGCTAGTTGAGTATTTGTGAATTTGAGAAATACTTGTTTTGAATGCAAGTCCCGTAGCATGCACGTATGGTAAATGTTGTGTAACAAATTTGAAACATGAGGTGTTCTTTGATTGTCCTCCTTATGAGTGGCGGTCAGGGATGAGTGATGGTCTTTTCCTACCAATCTATCCCCCTAGGAGCATGCACGTAGTGCTTGGTTTTTGATGACTTGTAGATTTTTGCAATAAGTATGTGAGTTCTTTATGACTAATGTTGAGTCCATGGATTTTACGCACTCTCATCCTTCCATCATTGCTAGCCTCTTCGGTACCGTGCATTTCCCTTTCTCACCTTGAGAGTTGGTGTAAACTTCGCCGGTGCATCCAAACCCCGTGATACGATACGCTCTATCACACATAAACCTCCTTACATCTTCCTCAAAACAGCCACCATACCTACCTATTATGGCATTTCCATAGCCATTCCGAGATATATTGCCATGCAACTTTGCACCGTTCCATTTATCATGACACGCTTTATCATTGTCATATTGCCTTGCATGATCATGTAGTTGACATCGTATTTGTGGCAAAGCCACCATGCATATTATTTTATACATGTCACTCTTGATTCATTGCCCATCCCGGTACACCGCCGGAGGCATTCATATAGAGTCATACTTTGTTCTAGTATCGAGTTGTAATCATTGAGTTGTAAATAAATAGAAGTGTGATGATCATCATTCATAGAGCATTGTCCCAAAAAAAGAGAAAGGCCAAATAAAAAATAAAAGAAAGGCCCAAAAAATAAAAATAAAAAGGGGACAATGCTACTATCCTTTTTCCATACTTGTGCTTCAAAGTAGCATCATGATCTTTATGATAGAGAGTCTCTTGTTTTGTCACTTTCATATACTAGTGGGAATTTTTCATTATAGAACTTGGCTTGTATATTCCAACAATGGGCTTCCTCAAATGCCCTAGGTCTTCGTGAGGAAGAAAATTGGATGCACACCCACTTAGTTTCTTTTGTTGAGCTTTCATACATTTATAGCTCTAGTGCATCCGTTGCATGGCAATCCGTACTCCTTGCATTGACATCAATCGATGGGCATCTCCCTAGCTCGTTGATTAGCCACGTCAATGTGAGACTTTCTCCTTTTTTGTCTTCTCCACATAACCCCCATCATCATATTCTATTCCACCTATAGTGCTATGTCCATGGTTCACGCTCATGTATTGCGTGAAAGTTGAAAAAAGTTTGAGATTACTAAAGTATGAAACAATTGCTTGGCTTGTCATCGGGGTTGTGCATGATGAGAGCATTCTTGTGTGACGAAAATGGAGCATGACCAAACTATATGATTTTGTAGGGATGAACTTCCTTTGGCCATGTTATTTTGAGAAGACATAATTGCTTAGTTAGTATGCTTGAAGTATTATCACATTTATGTCAATATTAACCTTTTATCTTGAATCTTTCAGATCTGAATATTCATGCCACAAATAAGAGAATTACATTGAAAATTATGGCAAGTAGCATTCCACATCAAAAATTCTGTTTTTATCATTTACCTACTCGAGGACGAGCAGGAATGAAGCTTGGGGATGCTTGATACGTCTCCAACGTATCTATAATTTTTGATTGTTCCATGCTAATATATATATTCTGTTTTGGATGTTTAATGGGCTTTATTATACACTTTTATATTATTTTTGGGACTAACCTATTAACCGGAGGCCCAGCCCAAATTGCTGTTTGTTGCCTATTCCAGTGTTTCGAAGGAAAAAGATATCAAACGGAGTCCAAACGGAATGAAACCTTCGGGAACGTGATTTTCGGAACAAACGTGATCCAGAGGACTTCGAGTGGACGTCAAGCAATCAACGAGGAGGCCACGAGGCAGGGAGGCGCGCCCCCTCCCTTGTGGGCCCCTCGTAGCTCTCCTGACCGACCTCTTTCGCCTATATATACTCATATACCCTGGAAACATCAGAGACGGAGCCAAAACCCTAATTCCACCGCCGCAACCTTCTGTACCCGTGAGATCCCATCTTGGGGCCTTTTCCGGCGCTCCGCCGAAGGGGGCATTGATCACGGAGGGCTTCTACATCAACACCATAGCCTCTCCGATGATGTGTGAGTAGTTTACCTCAGACCTTCGGGTCCATAGTTATTAGCTAGATGGCTTCTTCTCTCTCTTTGGATCTCAATACAATGTTCTCCTCGATTCTCTTAGAGATCTATTTGATGTAACTCTTTTTGGGGTGTGTTTATCGAGATCCGATGAATTGTGGGTTTATGATCAAGATTATCTATGAACAATATTTGAATCTCCTCTGAATTCTTTTATGTATGATTGGTTATCTTTGCAAGTCTCTTCGAATTATCAGTTTGGTTTGGCCTACTAGATTGATCTTTCTTGCAATGGGAGAAGTGCTTAGCTTTGCGTTCAATCTTGCGGTGCTCGATCCCAGTGACAGTAGGGGAAACGACACGTATTGTATTGTTGCCATCGAGGATAAAAAAGATGGGGTTTATATCATATTGCATGAGTTTACCCCTCTACATCATGTCATCTTGCATAAAGCGTTACTCCGTTCTTATGAACTTAATACTCTAGATGCATGCTGGATAGCGGTCGATGTGTGGAGTAATAGTAGTAGATGCAGGCAGGAGTCGGTCTACTTGTCACGGACGTGATGCCTATATACATGATCATACCTAGATATTCTCATAATTATGCACTTTTCTATCAATTGCTCGACAGTAATTTGTTCACCCACCGTAATACTTATGCTATCTTGAGAAAAGCCACTAGTGAAACCTATGGCCCCCGGGTCTATTCTCCATCATATTAATCTTCCGTCAACAAGCTATTTCTATCTTTGTTTATTTTGCAATCTTTACTTTTAATCTTTATCATAAAAATACCAAAAATATTATCTTATCATCTCTATCAGATCTCACTTTTGCAAGTGACAGTGAAGGGATTGACAACCCCTTTATCGCATTGGTATAAGGTTCTTATTTGTTTGTGTAGGTACGAGGGACTTGCGTGTGGCCTCCTACTGGATTGATACCTTGGTTCTCAAAAACTGAGGGAAATACTTACGCTACTTTGCGGCATCACCCTTTCCTCTTCAAGGGAAAACCAACGCAGTGCTCAGGTAGCAATGGTTTAGTTGATATGGATCACGTGCTCATTTAGATGACTCGAGGGATGTCTATCTAAGTGGGAGTTCTTAAGTAATATGATTAATTGAACTTAAATTTATCATGAACTTAGTCCTGATAGGTTTTGCATATCTATGTTGTAGATCAATGGCCCATGCTACCGTTCCCTTGAATTTTAATGTGTTCCTAGAGAAAGCCAAGTTTAAAGATGATGGTAGAACCTACACGGACTGGGTCCATAACTTGAGGATTATCCTCATTGCTGCACAAAAGAATTACATCCTTGATGTACCGCTAGGTGCAAGGCCTTCTGCAGGAGCAACTGCTGACGTTATGAACGCCTGGCAAGCTAAATCTGATGACTACTCGATAGTTCAGTGTGCCATGCTTTACGGCTTAGAATCGGGACTTCAAAGACGTTTTGAACATCATGGAGCATATGAGATGTTCCAGGAGTTGAAGTTAACATTTCAAGCAAATGCCCGAGTTGAGAGATAATAAGTCTCCAACAAGTTCTATAGCTGCAAGATGGAGGAGAATAGTTCTGTCAGCGAACACATACTCAGAATGTCTGGGTACCATAACCACTTGACTCAGCTGGGAGTTAATCTTCCGGATGATAGCTAGTGTCATTGACAGAGTTCTTCAATCACTGCCACCAAGCTATAAAGGTTTCGTGAGGAACTATAATATGCAAGGGATGAACAAGACGATTCCCGAGCTCTTCGCAATGCTCAAGGCTGCGGAGGTAGAAATCAAGAAGGAGCATCAAGTGTTGATGGTTAACAAGACCACTAGTTTCAAGAAAAAGGGCAAAGGAAAGAAGGGGAACTTCAAGAAGAATAGAAAGCAAGTTGCTGCTCCCGGGAAGAAACCCAAGTCTGGACCTAAGCCTGAAACTGAGTGCTTCTACTGCAAAGGGACTGGCCAGTGGAAGCGGAACTGCCCCAAGTATTTGGCGGATAAGAAGGATGGCAAAGTGAAAGGTATATTTGATATACATGTTATTGATGTGTACCTTACTAATGCTCGTAGTAGCGCCTGGGTATTTGATACTCGTTATATTTGCAACTCGAAACAGGGGGTACGGATTAAACAAAAATTGGCTAAGGATGAGGTGACGATGCACGTCGGAAATGGTTCCAAGGTCGATGTGATCACCGTCAGCACGCTACCTCTACATCTACCTTCGGGATTAGTTCTAGACCTGAATAATTGTTATTTGGTGCCAGCGTTGAGCATGAACATTATATCTGGATCTTGTTTGATGCGAGACGGTTATTCATTTAAACCAGAGAATAATGGTTGTTCTATTTATATGAGTAATATCTTTTATGGTCATGCACCCTCGATGAGTGGTCTATTTTTGTTGAATCTCGATCGTGGTCATACACATATTCATAATATTGATGCCAAAAGATGCAAAGTTAATAATGATAGTGCAACTTATTTATGGCACTACCGTTTAGGTCATATTGGTGTAAAGCGCATGAAGAAACTCCATGCAGATGGGCTTTTGGAATCACTTGATTATGAATCACTCGATGCTTGCAAACCATGCCTCATGGGCAAGATGACTAAGACTTCGTTCTCCGGAACAATGGAGCGAGCCACTGACTTATTGGAAATAATACATACTGATCTATGCGGTCCGATGAGTGTTGAGGCTCGCGGTGGGTATCGTTATTTTCTGACCTTCACAGACGATTTGAGCAGATATGGGTATATCTACTTAATGAAACATAAGTCTGAAACATTTGAAAAGTTCAAAGAATTTCAGAGTGAAGTGGAAAATCATCGTAACAAGAAAATAAAGTTTCTATGATCTGATCACGGAGGCGAATATTTGAGTTACGAGTTTGGTCTTCATTTAAAACAATGTGGAATAGTTTCACAACTCACGCCACCTAGAACACCACAGCGTAATGGTGTGTCCTAACGTCGTAATCGTACTTTATTAGATATGGTGCGATCTATGATGTCTCTTACCGATTTACCGCTATCATTTTGGGGTTATGCATTAGAGACAGCTACATTCACGTTAAATAGGGCACCATCTAAATCCGTTGAAACAACACCATACGAACTATGGTTTGGCAAGAAACCTAAGCTGTCGTTTCTTAAAGTTAGGGGTTGCGATGCTTATGTGAAAAGGCTTCAACCTGATAAGCTCGTACCCAAATCGGAGAAATGCGTCTTCATAGGATACCCAAAAGAAATTGTTGGGTACACCTTCTATCACACATCCGAAGGCAAGATATTTGTTGCTAAGAATGGATCCTCTAGAGAAGGAGTTTCTCTCGAAAGAAGTGAGTGGGAGGAAAGTAGAACTTGATGAGGTAATTGTAACTTATCTGAATTGGAAAGTAGTTCATCACAGAAAACTGTTCCCGTGATGCCTACACCAATTAGTGAGGAAGCTAATGATGATGATCATGAAACTTCAGATCAAGTTACTACCGAACCTCGTAGGTCAACCAGAGTATGTTCCGCACCAGAGTGGTACGGTAATCCTGTTCTGGAAGTCATGTTACTAGACCATGACGAACCTACAAACTATGAGGAAGCGACGATGAGCCCAGATTCCGCGAAATGGCTTGAGGCCATGAAATGTGAGATGGGATCCATGTATGAGAACAAAGTATGGCTTTGGTTGACTTGCCCGATGATCGGCAAGCCATAGAGAATAAATGGATTTTCAAGAAGAAGCCTGACGCTGATGGTAATGTTACTGTCTACAAAGCTCGACTTGTTGCGAAAGGTTTTTGAGAAGTTCAAGGAGTTGACTACGATGAGACCTGCTCACCCGTAGCGATGCTTAAGTCTGTCCGAATCATGTTAGCAATTGCCGCATTTTATGATTATGAAATTTGGCAAATGGATGTCAAAACTGCATTCCTTAATGGATTTCTTGAAGAAGAGTTGTATATGATGCAACCAGAAGGATTTGTCGATCCTAAAGGTGGTAACAAAGTGTGCAAGCTCCCGCGATCCATTTATGGACTGGTGCAAGCATCTCCGAGTTGGAATATACGCTTTGATAGAGTGATCAAAGCATATGGTTTTATACAGACTTTCGGAGAAGACTGTATTTACAAGAAAGTGAGTGGGAGCTCTGTAGCATTTCTAATATTATATGTGGATGACATATTGTTGATTGGAAATGATATATAATTTCTGGATAGCATAAAAGGATACTTGAATAAGAATTTTTCAATGAAAGACCTCGGTGAAGCTGCTTATATTTTGGGCATCAAGATCTATAGAGATAGATCAAGACGCTTAATTGGACTTTCACAAAGCACATACCTTGATAAAGTTTTGAAGAAGTTCAAAATGGATCAGTCAAAGAAAGGGTTATTGCCTGTGTTACATGGTGTGAAGTTGAGTCAGACTCAATGCCCGACCACTGCAGAAGATAGAGAGAAAATGAAAGTCATTCCCTATGCCTCAGCCATAGGTTCTATCATGTATGCAATGCTGTGTACCAGACCTGATGTGTGCCTTGCTATAAGTTTAGAAGGGAGGTACCAAAGTAATTGGATCATTGGACAATGGTCAAGAACATCCTGAAATATCTGAAAAGGACTAAGGATATGTTTCTCGTTTATGGGGGTGACAAAGAGCTCATCGTAAATGGTTACGTCGATGCGAGCTTTGACACTGATCCAGATGACACTAAGTCACAAACCGTATACGTATTTATATTGAATGGTGGAGCTGTCAATTGGTGCAGTTCCAAGCAAAGCATCGTGGTGGGATCTACGTGTGAAGCGGAGTACATAGCTGCTTCAGAAGTAGCAAATGAAGGAGTCTGGATGAAGGAGTTCATATCCGATCTCGGTGTAATACCTAGTGCATTGGGTCCAATGAAAATCTTCTGTGACAATACTGGAGCAATTGCCTTAGCGAAGGAATCCAGATTTCACAAGAGAACCAAACACATCAAGAGACGCTTCAACTCCATCTGTGATCAAGTCAAGGAGGGAGACATAGAGATTTGAAAAATACATACGGATCTGAATGTTGCAGACCCATTGACTAAGCCTCTTCCACGAGCAAAACATGATCAGCACCAAGACTCCATGGGTGTTAGAATCATTACAATGTAATCTAGATTATTAACTCTAGTGGAAGTGGGAGACTGAAGGAAATATGCCCTAGAGGCAATAATAAAGTTATTATTTATATTTCCTTATATCATGATAAATGTTTATTATTCATGCTAGAATTGTATTAACCGGAAACTTGATACATGTGTGAATACATAGACAAAACAAAGTGTCCCTAGTATGCCTCTACTTGACTAGCTCGTTAATCAAAGATGGTTAAGTTTCCTGACCATAGACATGTGTTGTCATTTGATAAACGAGATCACATCATTAGGAGAATGATGTGATGAACAAGACCCACCCGTTAGCTTAGCATAATGATCATTAAGTTTTATTGCTATCGCTTTCTTCATGACTTATACATATTCCTTTGACTATGAGATTATGCAACTCCCGAATACCGGAGAAACACCTTGTGTGCTATCAAACGTCACAACGTAACTGGGTGATTATAAAGATGCTCTACAGGTGTCTCCAAAGGTATTTGTTGGGTTGGCATAGATCGAGATTAGGATTTGTCATCCGAGTATCAGAGAGGTATCTCTGGGCCCTCTCGGTGATGCAAATCATGATAAGCCTTGCAAGCAATGTGACTAATGAGTTAGTTACGGGATGATGCATTACGGAACGAGTAAAGAGACTTGCCGGTAACGAGATTGAACTAGGTACGAAGATACGAACGATCGAATCTCGGGCAAGTAACATACCAATGACAAAGGGAATGACATATGTTGTCATTGCGGTTTGACCGATAAAGATCTTCGTAGAATATGTAGGAACCAATATGAGCATCCAGGTTCCGTTGTTGGTTATTGATCAGAGATGTGTCTCGAACATGTCTACATAGTTCTCGAACCCGTAGGGTCTGCCCGCTTGACATTCGATGATGATTTGTATTATGAGTTATGTGTTTTGGTGACCGAAGATTGTTCGGAGTCCCGGATGAGATCACGGACATGAAGAGGTGTCTCGAAATGGTCGAGAGATAAAGATTGATTTATTGGACGATAGTATTCGGACACCGGAATGGTTTTGGAGTCTTTTAGATAGTATCCAGATGATTCGCACTCATAACTCTTGATAGTTCTACTCGTCACACTCCGTTCAATCTATCGTGAGCGAGCAATAGTAACCACACATAAGCAATCACTCAAAAGATCGGGAAGAACGAACAAGACAGTTCGGAAGACATCAAAACCAAGCAAATAACTCTTGCAACATAAAACAATTTCTAACAGTACCAAAATTATGTGAATTTGGCCTTACCAGAAAGTTTAGGTCAAGAGCTTCGATTTGCAAAAAGAATCAACTAAATCGGAGTTACGGAACTCAAGTTATGTTCAAAAGAAGTTTGAATATGAATCTGAACAAAATTCGAAATTTGAAAATTTCAAAAAGTTGACGTGACAGGTTAACTAGATAGGTGAAAACAAGGCAAAACTATAGGCGCTGGTTCCATCTAATTTGGATGAACGAGTAAAAAGTTATGGCTATTTGAAAAATCAGGGCCAAGCTGTTTAGAGAAGAAAAATAGCCACGGCTAAAAGAATTTTAGGTCTAACGTATAAATGCAAAGAACGAATAAGGTATAGAAAAGAAGACTTCGGAGTGAGGAGACAACTTCCAAAAGTCCCGCCGGAGAGGAGAGATATATTTTTCTTTAGTGAATCTAGTCAAACCAAAATATTGATTTAACTTGAATCGGATGATTTTTGAAGGCTCTATGGGTCTATATTTATAGGTGGAAAAGAGTTTTAGAGGTCAAAGTCTAGGCAATGTGGGACTAAACATAGACGTAATTAAATGAAACAGAGGAGAACCGCATGGACTTGAAGCCTTCGGCCGCCGCACGCGTACACTGGCTGCAGTTTTTTTTAACAAAAATCGGCCTAAGTAAAAATAATAAAAGGCTGGCTGGGCCTGGCCCATGTAGGAGAGAAGAAAAAAATAAAATGATGGGGCGCCCAATGCCACTATGCAGCGCACGTGAGCGACAAATAATTACGGGCCGCACGTATAGTTTTATTTCAAATATTAACAGAAAGGAAAACTGAATAAATAAAAATAAAATAAATTTTTATATAGGCATATAATATATCAAAATTTTCAGAAAAAGATTTCCTACAGCATGGGCATTTTTCTAGCATTAAATAAAATCCAAAAAAATTCAAATAAATCAAAGAGTGCTACTGCTCTACTAAAATCCAATAAAAATCATTTTCAAAATACCAAAATTAATTCAAATTTATTCTCTCCAATTTTCTGTTGTAGGGAATCATGTTACCCTATTTTCCATATATTTTTATTTTGGAGAAAAATAATTTGAATAAAACCCAAATACTCCTAATTGAAAATAATTTCCAAAAGGACTTTAAATTAGATCCTTTTAAACTTCCAACTCATATTTCATATGTTTTGAAGAAGTCATTTTATCTTCTCTCATGAAAATCATTGAGTTGCTTGAAGTTTCTGAATTGGAAATATTTTCAAATGATATTTAAATATTTTCAACACCCCTTTTCATTTAAATAAATGGAAGAAGTCATGTCATGTTCTCTCTAGGGTTTTGTATTTGAAAAGAATTTGAATTCACGGAGATCATAAAAGCAAAGTGAAAGTTTGGGAAAGTCCTTTTATTCCCTCTCATTTAACTTTCAAAAGATTTCGAATTCACTCACTTTCAGTCAATCAATCAAACAATCAATCCAATCTATCTGTTTATTATAACATTCCAAAATTTAGAATTTTGGGATGTTACAGCACCGATAGTGCGTAAAAACGGTCTACCAAGAATAATTGGACAAGACGAATTGCAATCAATATCAAGAACAATAAAATCTATCGGCACATAATTCCTATTTGCAAGAATAAGAACATCATTAATTCTTGCCATAGGATTTTTAATAGCAGAATCCGCCAAGTGCAAGTTCAAAGAACATTCTTCAAGATTAGTAAGACCTAGCACATCACATAAAGATTTCGGAACTGTAGAAACACTAGCACCCAAGTCACACAAAGCAAAACACTCATAATTTTTAATCTTGACTTCGATAGTAGGTTCCCATTGATCATGCAATTTTCTAGGAATTGAAACTTCCAATTCCAATTTTTCTTCAAGAGCTTTCATCATAGCATCACCAATATGTTTAGTAAAAGCTTTATTTTGTTCATAAGCATGGGGTGAATTTATCATGGATTGCAACAAAGAAATACAATCAATCAAAGAGCAACTATCATAATTAAAGTCTTTGCAATCCAAAAGAGTGGGCACATCACTAGCTAAAGTTTTGACCTCTCCAAACCCACTTTCATCAATTTTCTCAACAAGATTTTCACCCTCCGAAATATTGGGACGCCTTCTACCTAAAGTTGACTCTTCTCCAGTCCCTTTTTCATCAATCTTAACTTTACTAAACAAGGAATCAATAGAAGAAACACCAATCATTTTAAGATCTTCATCACTTTTGCGAAAGAAATCACTAGAAAACGCTTTTTCTAAAAATTCTCTTTTAGCTCTAAGCATAGCGGTTCTTTTCTTACTTTCATCCATAGAAAAACATAAAGAGCTTTAACTGATTCATCTACTTTAGGCACAAAAATTTTCATCTTGAGATTTTCTACATCATGAGCAATTCTATCAACACTTCTAGACAAATCATCAATCTTACTCAACTTTTCTTCTATGGAAGTGTTGAAAACTTTTTGTGTGTTGATAAATTCTTTAATATTATTCTCAAGATCAGAGGTGTTCCTATTATTATTATAAGATTGATTTCCATAGGAATTACCATAATTATTAGAGGAATTACTAGGAAAAGGCCTAGGATTAAAATTACCTCTATAAGCATTGTTGTTGAAATTATTTTGAGAAATAAAATTGACATCCATGGCATCACTATTTTGCTCAATCAAAGTAGACAAAGGCATATCATTAAAATCAATAGGAGCATTTTTACTAGCAACCAATTTCATAAGAGCATCAACTTTTTCACTCAAAGAATAAATTTCTTCAACCGAATTAAATTTTTTACTAGTAGGAGCCCTTTCGGCATGCCATTGTGAATAATGTGCCATGATATTATCAAGAAATTTGGTGGCTTCACCCAAAGTAATTTCCATAAAAGTACCACCTGCGGCGGAATCTAAAAGATTACGAGAAACAAAATTCAATCCCGCATAAAAAATTTGTATGATCATCCAAAGATTTAACCCATGAGTTGGGCAATTCCTTAGGATCATTTTCATCCTTTCCCAAGATTGTGCAACATGCTCATGTTCAAGTTGCTTGAAATTCATGATCTCGGTTCTAAGGGAAATAATTTTTGCGGGAGGAAACTACTTAGTGATAAAAGCATCTTTGTAGTTATTCGAAGAATCGATACTATTACGAGGCAAAGAAGAGAACTAATTGTTTGCAGAATCATGCAAAGAAAACGGAAATAATTTCATCTTAACCACATCATTGTCCACATCTTTTTTATTTTGCATATCGCATAATTCCAGGAAGGTATTAAGATGGGACGCGACATCCTCATTAGGAGTACCGGAAAATTGATCTTTCATAACAAGATTCAACAAAGCAGTATTAATATCACAAGACTCCGCACTAGCGGCGGGAGGAGCAATTGGAGTGCCAATAAAATCATTGTTGTTGGTATTTGAGAAATCACATAACTTGGTGTTTTCTTGAGTCATGATGACTACACAACAAGATTGCACTAAAAAACAGATCCTGCAAGAAAACGACAAACGAAAAAGAGAGGCGAATAAAACGACAATTTTTTTGTGAAGTGGGGGAGAGAAAACGAGAGGCAAATGGCAGATAATGTAAAGTGCAAGGAGATGAGATTTGTGATTAGGAACCTGGTATATGTTGAAGATCCTCCCCGGCAACGGCGCCAGAAATTCCTTTTGATGTCGCTTGAAGCTACATCGGTATTTCTCCAAAGAGGAAGGGATGATGCAGCACAGCGGCAGTAGGTATTTCCCTTAGATATGAAACCAAGGTTATCGAGCCAGTAGGAGAACCAAGCTACACAACGTAAACAACCCCTGCACACAAATAACAACACCTCACAACCCGATGTGTTAAAGGGGTTGTCAATCCCTTTCGGGTAATGGCGCCAGAAACGGCGTGCGGACAGGAATAAGTTGTAATAATTTGATAGATCAAACGCCAAATAAAATAAATAGAAATAAAATGCAGCAAGGTATTTTTGTATTTTTGGTTTAATAGATCTGAAAATAAATGCAAAAGAAAAGTAGATCGCAAAGGCAAATATATGAGAAAGAAGACTCGGGGGCCGTAGGTTTCACTAGTGGCTTCTCTCGAGAAAAATAACAAACGGTGGGTAAACAAATTACTATTGGGCAATTGATAGAACTTCAAATAATCATGATGATATCCAGGAAATGATCATTATATAGGCATCACGTCCAAGATTAGTAGATCGACTCCTGCCTGCATCTACTACTATTACTCCACACATCGACCGCTATCCAGCATGCATCTAGTGTATTAAGTTCATGGAAAAATGGAGTAATGCAATAAGAACGATGACATGATGTAGACAAGATCTATCTATGTAGAGATAGACCCCATCGTTTTATCCTTAGCAGCAACGATACATACGTGTCGGTTCCCTTTCTGTCCCTGGGATCAAGCACCGTAAGATCAAACCCACTACAAAGCACCTCTTCCCATTGCAAGATAAATAGATCAAGTTGGCCAAACAAAACCCAAATATCAAAGAAGAAATACGAGGCTATAAGCAATCATGCATATAAGAGATCAAAGAAACTCAAAAAACTTTCATGGATATAAAAAGATATAACTGATCATAAACTCGAAGTTCATCAGATCCCAACAAACACACTGCAAAAGAGTTATATCATATGGATCTCCAAGAGACAATTTTATTGAGAATTCAGCGAGAGAGAGGGAGGATGCCATCTAGCTACTAACTACGGACCCGAAGGTCTACAAAGAACTACTCACGCATCATCGGAGAGGCACAAATGGAGGTGGTGAACCCCATCCGAGATGGTGTCTAGATTGGATCGGGTGGTTCTGGACTCTGCGGCGGCTGGATGAATATTTTCTCGACTCCTCTAGGATTTCTGGAATATTGGGGTATTTATAGAGCAAAGAGGCGGTCCGGGGGGCACCCGAGGTGGGCACAACCCACCAGGGCGCGCCTGGGCCTCCTGGCGCGCCCTGGTGGGTTGTGCCTCCCTCGGGGCACCCCCCAGGCGCAGCCAGGGCCCAATGTGTTCCTTCTAGCCCATAAAAAATCATCATGGAGTTTCGTGGCATTTGGACTCCGTCTGGTATTGATATTCTGCGATGTAAAAAACATGGAAAAAGAGCAACTGGCACTTGGCACTACATCAATAGGTTAGTACCAAAAATGATATAAAATGACTATAAAATGATTATAAAACATCCAAGATTGATAATATAACAACATGTAACAATCAAAAATTATAGATAAGTTGGAAACGTATCAAAGCCCTGCGCGGATCACATCACCACGCCATCGTGCAGACGAAACTCTCCCTCGACACTTTGCTGGATCAAGAGTTCGAGGGACGTCATCGAGCTGAACGTGTGCAGAACTTAGAGGTGCCGTACGTTCGGTGCTTGATCGGTTGGATCGCAAAGACATTTGACTACATCAACCGCATTAAGCTAACACTTCCGCTTTCGGTCTAAGAGGGTACGTGGACACACTCTCCCCCTCTCGTTGCTATGCATCTCCTAGATAGATCTTGCGTGATCGTAGGAAAATTTCTGAAATTGCATGCTACGTTCCCCAACACTACCGAGGCAGCGGTTGCTCAGGAAGATATTAAAACCCTCCTCGCCATAGATCCCATTCTAACGACACTAGGTACATGTGAGCCGATGATACTTTACATCTCGGGCACCAACCAGGTCGTCAGTGCAGTTCTCGTGGTCGAATGACACATGGAGGGCCGTAAGCTTCAGGTTCAAAATCCCGTTTACTACGTCTCCGAAGTCTTAACTCCGTGTAAGACACGATATCCACACTATCAGAAGATAGCCTATGCCGTTTTTATGGCATCAAGACAACTTCGGTACTACTTCCAAGAATGCTTAGTGACCGTGGCTTCTGAAGTGCCCTCGAGTGACATAATTAACAACAGAGATGCCTCAAGACGCATCGCCAAGTGGGCCATAGAGCTCCTACCCTTTGAAATAACATATCGGTCGTGCCGAGCTATTAAATCTCAGGTGCTGGCAGATTTCGTGGCAGAATGGACAGAAGCCGGGCTCCCTCGAGAGTACAACACGTATTCGCACTGGACAATGTAATTTAACGGTTAAAAAATGCTCGCCGGGCTAGGGGCTGGAGTAGTGCTTACATCGCCAACATTCGACAACGTCCGGTACGTGTTGCAAATCATGTACATGGACTCAAATAATGTTGCTGAATATGAGGCCCTCCTGCATGGGCTTCGGATAGTACTTTCGATGGGTAACAAATGCCTCGAGGTCCGAGGTGACTCTAACCTCGCCATCTCCCAAGTGAACAATGAATTCGACGCCAAAGATCCAAAGATGACAACATATCGGAACGCAGTCTTTAAAATCTCGGCCATGTTCGAAGGGTTGGAATTTCATCACATCCCATGCGATAGCCATCAAGCTGCCAATATACTTGCCCGAATGGGCAAAAAAAGGGACAAGTTTCCCGATATAACCTTCCTCGAATGGATTTTCAAGCCATCCGTGGATGGCAGGACAACACAACAACGTCGGAGTCAAACAGGTAAATTATCCCACCCAAGGATGAAGCGGAGCAGGACATAATTGGAGGATCAGCCATTCAGCAAACGACTTCGGCTCTTGAGGTCATGGCGGTTATCGCACCATGGATCGAATCCCTTCTAGCATACCTACGCCGCAAGGAGCTCCCTGAGGACCAAACCGACACTCGTCAGATAATAAGGCAATCTAAAGCATACAAGGTCCACGAGGGAGAGCTCTACAAGCAAAGCGCCATGGGTGTCCTCCAACGGTGCATATCCAAGGAAAAGGAAGGTTGCTTCTGAACGAGGTACACTCCGGCATGAGCGGACTTCATGTCGTTGTGCGGACCTTGGTTAGCAAGGCTTTCTGGGCTGGCTTCTATTGACCAACGATAGGGGTCGATGCTAAAACACTTTTGCAATGCTGCTCCGGCTGCCAGGTATTCGCTAAACAAAGTCACATGCCCCCAACATCTCTTCAGACCATCCTGATCACCTGGCCTTTCACGGTCTGGGGGCTCGATACGGTTGGCCCCCTTAAGGGAGGTTCAAGGAAAAACAAGTATTTACTTGTCATGGATGACAAGTTTACTAAGTGGATCGAAGCAAAACCAGTGACTTCGGCTGAAGCAGCCCCGGTGGTCGAATTCATACCCGGTGTAGTACACCATTATGGTATACCCCATACTATCATCACAGACAACATGACAAATTTTACAGCCAAAGAGGTAAAAGCCCAGTGCGCCAAAATGGGCATAAAGCTCGATTACGCATCAGTATACCACCCGCAATCAAACGGGTAGGTTGAACGAGCAAATGGCCTCATCCTCAAAGGCATCAAGCCGAGGCTGGTCCGCTCCCTCATGGAGGCAGATTGTAAGTGAGTAGAATAAATTGATTCCGTCCTGTGGGGACTACGCACAACGCCAAACCAATCCACTGGGTACACTCCATTCTTCATGGTATACGACGCTGAGGCCATCCCGCCTTGTGATATAATCCACGGAGCAGCCGAGCTCGATCGTCAGGATGCCTTGGAAGAGGAGCGCAACATGGCTCGGGCACGATCCATGATCTATCAGCAGCAGGTATGACGTTATCAAAGCAGGGAAGTCCGGGCGAAGTAATTCAACATAGGAGACCTGGTCATGAGGCTCCACCCGGAGAAGCAGAAACACAAACTCTCACCCAAACGGGACGGGCCGTTCGTCATTGACCAAGTCCCCATTGGAGGGGCTTACTGCATTCGGGACTCGGCGGACGAGCAATTGGAGCCTAACCCCTGGAACACCGCACTGCTCCGATGTTTCTACGGCTAAAAAAGCACCGCCCTCCCATGTATTTACCCCCTTTTTTTCTCGCATTTTAGCTTTACTCTCCGTTTTCTCCCGCCTCGGATACATCTTCACATGTATTTCCCTCGGGGCTATGATTAATATAGCATGTCCTTTCGAACATGCATCTTTCCATTAATCTACTCAATTGTCTTTAAAGCCAAAATATGCACTAATTTGACTTAAGATTTGGCCAAGCTGGGTTGCCTGGCTCCAGTGTTTGCCCCTTATGTTCTTGATTGTTCGACTAAGGGGGAAAGAGAGCACCGCTGTGATTGTTACTCCTGGGTCATCCGGACCAGTACCTCAGACGGGTAAAGCCGAAAGGTAGCATTCTTAATGAACATAATCGGTCGGCCATGACATAGAAGAAGAAGAAGAAGAATGGCTCAGGTCTCTAAAACCCTGACGATGGGCTTTACTTCCGAGGTCACCCGTCCTCGGACACACGTGTTTGCCATGACCACCTGAGGAAAGGAACTACTGGAAGAACTATTTTTCTGGGAAGATGTTTATTACACTAAGTAGTAATATAACATAACTTTCTGCTCCACTTTTGTCTTCCGCACCATGTAGCCGGATTGCCTTGTCACCTAAAACGTCTGGCCCAATCTTTCGGGCTAGAAGTAAGGGACACTCCTCGGCCAATGGAACAGAAGGTGAAAGCGATGGCGCGTTGATAAAGTTTGGACATGCAAACTGATTTATTAAATGACTAAAGTACTTGGATACATAGAGTCATCACACATTACATTTTATCCATCCCGTACATCAAAGAATCAAGCACAACCCTCCTGAGAGAAACGAGCGGTAGACATCATGTTATCACACACAAGGCTTGTCGACAATTCATTCCCGTCACGGCCCATGGAGCCCACCTCGGCAAGGTGCGTTGTTTCTATGGCGGTGTAACGGGTCTTGATCATTGCCCATGCTTCCATCGTTCCCTCCCGACAAGCCGATATCTTCCAGGCTTGTATTTGGTGCCGGGCCCCCTTATGATGCTTGGCCAGGACGGACATTGAAGGAAATATGCCCTAGAGGCAATAATAAAGTTGTTATTTGTATTTACTTATATCATGATAAATGTTTATTATTCATGCTAGAATTGTATTAACCGGAAACTTGATACATGTGTGGATACATAGAAAGAACACTGTGGGCCTAGTAAGCCTCTACTAGACTGCTCATTAATCAAAGATGGTTAAGTTTCCTAACCAAAGACATGTATTGTCATTTGATGAACATGATCACATCATAAGGAGAATGATGTGATGGACAAGACCCATCCGTTAGCTTAGCATAATGATCGTTAAGTTTTATTACTATTGCTTTCTTCATGACTTATACATATTCCTTTGACTATGAGATTATGCAACTCCCGGATACCGGAGGAATACCTTATGTGCTATCAAACGTCACAATGTAACTGGGTGATTATAAAGATGCTCTATAGGTATCTCCGAAGGTGTTTGTTGGGTTGGCATAGATCGAGATTATGATTTGTCACTCCGAGTATCGGAGAGGTATCTCTGGGCCCTCTCGGTAATGCACATCATAATAAGCCTTGCAAGCAATATGACTAATGAGTTAGTTACAGGATGATGCATTATAGAACGAGTAAAGAGACTTGCCAGTAACGAGATTGAACTAGGTATGAAGATACCGACGATCAAATCTCGGGCAAGTAACATACCGATGACAAAGGGAATGACGTATGTTGTCATTGCGGTTTGACCGATAAAGATCTTCATAGAATATGTGGGAACCAATATGAGCATCTAGGTTTCGCTGTTGGTTATTGACCGGAGATGTGTCTCGGTCATGTCTACATAGTTCTCGAACCCGTAGGGTCCACACGGTTAATGTTTGATGACGATATGTATTATGAGTTATGTGTTTTGGTGACCGAAGATTGTTCGGAGTCCTGGATGAGATCACAGACATGACGAGGAGTCTCGAAATGGTCGAGAGGTAAAGATTGATATATTGGACGATAGTATTCAGACACCGGAAGTGTTTCAGAATGTATCGGGTACATATCGGAGTACCGGGGGGGGGGGGGTGTTACCGGACCCCCCGGGGAAAGATATGGGCCACATGGGTCATAGGAGGGAGGCAAGCTAGCCCACAAGGGTGGCGCGTCCCCCTCAAGGGAGGAGTCCGAATTGGACTAGGGGAGGGGGCGCGAGCCCCTTTCCTTCTCCTCCTCCCTCTCCTTCCCCCTTTCCCCTTCGGGTAAAAGGAAAGGGGGGCCGAATTGGACAAGGAGTCCAAGTGGGACTCCTCCCACTTGGCGCGCCCCTAGGCCGGCCTCCTCCGCTCTCCCTCCTTTATATATGGCGGGGGGGGGGGGCATCTCTAGGAAAACATCAATTGTTCTTAGCCACGTGCGGTGCCCCCTCCACCATTTACTCCTCCGGTCATATTGTCGTAGTGCTTAGGCGAAGCCCTGCGCGGATCACTTCGCCACCACTATCACCACGCCGTCGTGCTGATGAAACACTCCCTCGACACTTTGCTGGATCAAGAGTTCGAGGGACGTCATCGACCTGAACGTGTGCAGAACTCGGAGGTGCCGTACATTCAGTACTTGATCGATTGAATCGAGAAGACGTTTGACTACATCAACCGCGTTAAACTAACGCTTCCGCTTTTGGTCTACGTTGGTACGTGACACACTCTCCTCCTCTCATTGCTATGCATATCCTAGATAGATCTTGCGTGAGCATAGGATTTTTTTTTGAAATTGCATGCTATGTTCCCCAACAGTGGCATCCGAGCCAGGTCTATGCGTAGATGATATGCACGAGTAGAACACAAAGAGTTGTGGGCGATCACAGTCATACTGCTTACCACCAACATCTTATTTTGATTCAGCGGTATTGTTGGATGAAGCGGCCCAGACCAACCTTACATGACCACGTTCATGAGACCGGTTCCACCGACAGACATGCAACTTGTTTTGCATAAAGGTGGCTCGCAGGTGTCTGTTTCTCCAACTTTAGTTGAATCAAATTTGACTGCGGCCGGTCCTTGTTGAAGGTTAAACCAGCAAACTTGATGAAACATCGGTGTGGTTTTGATGCGTAGGTAAGAACGATTCTTACTAGAAGCCCGTAGCAGCCACGTAAAACTTGCAACAACAAAGTAGAGGACGTCTAACTTGTTTTTGCAGGGCATGTGGTGATGTGATATGGTCAAGACATGATGTGTATACGTTGTTGTATGAGATGATTGAGGGAGTCCTGGATTATGGGGTCCTCGAGCGTCCGGGCTATGTGACATGGGCCAGACTGATGGGCCGTGAAGATACAAGATAGAAGGCCTTCCCCCATGTTCGGATGGGACTCTCCTTTGTGTGGATGGCAAGCTTGGCGTCCGGATGTGAAGTTTCCTTTCTCTGTAAACCGACTCTGTACAACCCCAGGCCTCTCCGGTGTTTATATAAACTGGTGGGTTTAGTCCGTAGAGGCGATCGTAATCATACATGCTAGACGTCTAGGGTTGAGCCATTACGATCTCGAGGTAGATCAACTCTTGTAACCCCTATACTCAAAGTCAATCAAGTAGGAAGTAGGGTATTACCTCTATTAAGAGGGCCCGAACCTGGGTAAACATCGTGTCCCCCGTCCCCTGTTACCTTCGATCCTCAGATGCACAGTTCGGGACCCCTACCTGAGATAGGCCCGTTTTCACACCGACATTGGTGATTTCATTGAGAGTTCCACTGTGCCGTCGACAGAAGGTTCGATGGCTCGTTCAATCATCTATAACGCCCGTTTCCGGGGAAGTTTTCCTTCCCGGCCAGATTTTTGTGTTCGGGCGGCTTTGTTCTGCGTGCCAACTCAATTGGCCACCTCGAACAGATCGACAGCTACGCCCCTGGTCATCAGATCAGTTTCGGGAACTGAGGGAGTCCTGGACTAAGGGGTCCTCGGGCGTCCGGCCAGTTATCTGTTGGGCCGGACTGTGGGCTATGAAGACATGAAGGCCGAAGACTATACCCGTGTCCGGATTGGATTCTACTTGGCGTGGAAGGCAAGCTAGGCGACCGATTATGAAGATTTCCTCTTATGTAACTGACTCCATGTAACCCTAGATCTCTCCGTGTCTATATAAACCGGAGGGCATAGTCCGGATAGGACAGATTCATTACCATATACTCATAGGCTAGACTTCTAGGGTTTAGCCATTACGATCTCATGGTAGATCAACTCTTGTAACACTCATATTCATCAAGATCAATCAAGCAGGAAGTAGGGTATCACCTCCATAGAGAGGGCCGAACCTGGGTAAACATTGTGTCCCCCGTCTCCTGTTACCATCGATCCTAGCTAGACGCACAGTTCGGGACCCCCTACCCGAGATCCACCGGTTTTGACATCGACATTGGTGCTTTCATTGAGAGTTCCACTATGCCGTCGCCGAGAGGGTCGATGGATCGCCTTGTTGTCAAGGATAATATCATCTCCGGAGGAGCCCTGGCCCCGGGCCAGACCCTCCGGCTGGGCGGCTTCGTCATGGCCGCCGGCTCGGCCCTTAAGCCGACGATGACCTCTCAAGTCATCGAAAATCGCCTCTGCGTTAATCCCGAATACTCCGCCCGCATGGATCCAATGGAGTTATCATCGTTGAACGAACTCCTGGATCGCATGGCCACCTTGGGGGTCGCTACAGACTACAATCGGGTCGGGCTTAAACCCGACGAGAGAGAAATTAAAACTCCACCGATCACCCATCAGATAGCGGTAGTCGAGGAGCGGAGAAACTCTTCTACTATATTGAGGACAAACTATGTTCGGATCGCCGATCTCGAAGAACCGGACACTCTCCGGCAAAAAAGCATGCCTCTTCCTCCGAACATAAGGTCGGACGACGAGCCTAAAAAATCAGCCGATATCCCGGAGCCCGAACTGTCCGGCCCGGTAGACCTCCAAACTCCGGATCCAAACTCAGGTCAGGGTTCGGATTCGATACCACCCACCCACCCGGACATAGATGCTCTCAGGAGCATCAAACAACAGTCTCAGGAAACGGTCCACAACTTCTGGGCCAGATTCCTCCTTGTTAAAAACAAGGTAAAAGACTGCTGCGACGAACACGCGATAGCAGCATTCTCCAACAACTGCGCGGATGAAGGTATCCTTAACGCCATCAATCACCGTCGCATACCAAAGTTCGCTGACCTAGCAACTATCGTACAAAAGTACAACGCGATGGAAAGCGCCTGGAAAACTCAGGCAGCTTGCTGGGAACCATCCTGGCTCCCCCTACAGGCAAAATGGACGCGCCCCCATGGCACGCCCAGCAGAACAGTCAAAAAACATAAACCTATTACGTTGCACGACACCGTTCTGGAGGGATGGCTCAATGGCCCATGCAAAATACACACGACGCCGGATACCGTGGCAACCCACAGCCTTAGAGCATGTTGGATACTTCGGCACGTGGCCAAGAGCGGCGAGAACATCCTTATCAAGGACACCCCAGAACAACACCCTCCAGCAAACAATGACAATAGAGTATTGGCAGTCTTCGAGACATTCGCTTCAAACAACAAGCGTAAAAGGGCCCTGCGCGATCTCACCAAAGTTTGCCAGGTCACTGCAATTGACCCCTGGAACAACACGGCCATAACGTTCAATGCCAGTGACGAACCTAAATACAGAACAGTCCGAGCGCCAGCTGCCCTAGTCCTAAGTCCCATCATGGACGGCTTTCGACTTACAAAAGTCCTCATGGACGGCGGCAGTGGACTAAACCTCATTTACGAGGACACGCTCCACAAGATGGAAATAGACAGGAGCCGCATCGAGAAAAGCAACACAACCTTTCGAGGTATCATTCCCAGCCGGGAAGCTCGGTGTGCAGGAAAAATTACACTTGATGTGGTGTTCGGCACGCCGGAGAATTATCGGTCCGAAGAAATAACTTTCCAGGTGGCCTTTCAACAGTGGGTACCACGCCCTGTTAGGGCGAGAGGCCTTCATGCGCTTTCAAGCCATACCTCATTAGGGGTATATGAAGCTAAAAATGCCCAGGCCTAATGGAATAATCACCCTCGTCAGTGACCCGGACATAGCCCTCCGCGCCGAGAATAAAACCGCATCCTTGGCCCTCGAGGCATTGTCTGAGGCCCTTGCGGCCGAAGAATTAACCGCACTACGCTCCACCGTGGATAAGGACGATGTGATCCTGGACAAATGACCCAAATCCACTTCCTTCAAGCCAGCAGAAGAAATAGTCAAATTTCAGGTCCATCCAACAGACCCGAAGAAGACAGCGTCTATCGGAGCGCAACTCAGCCCTGCAGTCGACGCCGCACTACGAGACTTCCTGCGCGAAAACTGGGATATATTCGCCTGGCACCCTTCCGATATGCCAGGAATCCCGCGCGAGTTGGCCGAACATAGCCTCAACATACTAAAGGGATATAAGCCGGTCAAGCAAACTCTGCGGCGCTTTTCCGAACCCAAACGACAAGCTATGGGGGAGGAGCTAGCCAAACTCATGGAGGTCAGATTCATCAAAGACATCAAACATCCAGACTGGTTGGCAAACTTGGTAATGGTACCAAAGAAGGATAAATCCTGGCACCTATGCGTCGATTTCAAAGACCTTAACAAGGCTTGCCCTAAGGATCCCTTCCCTCTTCCCCGTATTGACCAAGTCATTGACGCTACCGCAGGACACGACTCACTGTGCTTCCTTGATGCATATTCCGGATACCATCAAATCAAAATGAAGGAGTCCGATCAAGCCGCAACAGCATTCATTACACCATACGGGCCGTTTTGCTTCAACACCATGCCTTTCGGGCTCAAGAACGCCGGCACCACCTACCAGCGCATGATCCAAACATGCCTCGAGAAACAGATCGGCAAAACAGTGGAGGCCTACGTGGACGACGTCGTCATCAAAACTAGACACGTCGAAACATTGATAGACGACTTGCGTCTCACATTCGACAACCTCCGCACATACGACATGAAGCTTAACCCGGAAAAGTGCGTCTTCGGTGTCCCCGCCGGTAAACTGTTGGGCTTCATCGTTTCCAATAGAGGGATTGAGGCAAATCCAGCCAAATCCGAGCTCTGTCACAACTGGCTACACCAACCGAACTCAAGCAGGTCCAAAAACTCACTGGGACATGGTCGGACCCTTAAAGGGGGAAGTCATAAGAAAAAATATCTGCTGGTCATGGTGGACAAATTCACCAAGTGCATAGAGGCTAGACCAGTTAAAACGGCCGAGTCCGGACCGGTGATTGCATTTATATCCGATGTGGTACACCGTTACCGTGTACCGCACATCATCATCACCGATAACGGTTCGAATTTCACAGCTGACGAGGTGAAAACCTGGTGTGCCAATCTGGGCATTAAGCTCGATTACGCCTCTGTCTACCACCCGCAAACAAACGGTCAAGTCGAGCGAGCTAATGGTCTTATTATGAGCGGCATCAAACCCAGACTAGTGCGGTCTCTGAAAGAATCAGACAAACACTGGGTTGAGGAGCTCGACTCCGTACTCTGGGGGCTGCGGACCATGCCCAACCATACTACTGGATACACACCTTTCTTCATGGTGTATGGTGTAGAGGCTGTATTGCCCTGCGATATTATACATGACTCACCTCGAGTGCGTATGTACGAAGAGAAAGAGGCCGAGTTGGATCGGCAGGACAGCCTAGACGCCCTGGAGGAAGAGCGCGACGTCGCCAAAGTCCGTTCAACATTTTATCAACAGCAGGCTCGAAGATATCAAAGAAGAGAAGTACGGGCCAAGACTTACAACGTCGGCGAACTCGTTCTACACTTGCCGGAGAAGAAAAAGGACAAACTCAAGCCCAAATGGGAGGGTCCCTTCATAATTGACGAAGTTCTTACCGGAGGAGCGTACCGTCTTCGTGACGCATCATACAATCGCCTAGAGCCGAATCCCTAGAATGCGGCCAGACTCCGAAGGTTTTATGCCTAGCGTCGAACACTTTGTTAGTCTCCTTCTCCCTAACAGTTTCCATAACTCTTTCCCCCTTTTACACAATTTTTTCGCTTTAAAGCTCTCATTCGGATTGACCGAATACTGCTGGCGTACACACTTTTACAAATGTACACTCATTGTACCTGGGGGCTTCTTTTAACAGAAGCTTGTTAATATTACTTGCCGAGCATTAAGCTCATCACACATACGCGTTCTCTTTTCCGTATGTCTTTTCTTCACCATTATATGCATCGATATGACTTAAGCTTTGGCCAAGCTGGGTTGCCTGGCTCCTGTGCTTACCCCTATGTTCCCGATTGTTCGGCTAGGTGGTAAAGGGAGCACCTCTGCGATTGTTACTGCCGGGTCATCCGGATGTGTACTTCAGACTGGGTGAAGCCAAAAGCTGGCGTTCTTAAGGGAATATTTGGTCGGTGGATGAAAAATACTTTTTTGCACTCACTCTATTGTGAACCCCCAGAAGCTATACACACTGTGATTTTCACATCACAATTCTGACATGTCTACTAATGCATGCATACCCAGGGAAAGGAACCCTTAACGGAACTATTCTCCCTGGAAGATGTTTCTTACAATCTCACTGTAATATAATATAACTAGCCGGATACAACTTGTCTGTTCAAGCAACTATGACCCATACGCTTAGTTTTCCACACATACCCCAGCCTATTCGGCCGCGACGGTATTCGGAAACACTCCGCACCTTTGGGTCCTGAGGTTGAAGCGAAAAGGTCTGCCATGACAAATGATATACAATTCAGCTAGAATTCCATACGGTGAGGCAAGTACATAGTCACTTGGACTCAAACACTTCCTCCTCTATGCCGTCCAACAGGCGATCTAACTTACAATCCTGTTGGGAATATTTGGCGGCCACCCCTACTTGGTCATATACCAAACTAACGGTAATTTCTTCCCCATTCGGCCCTACCGGACCGACCCGCGCCATGTGATTAGGATCAAGCTTGGTATACCGAGTCTTCACCATGGCCCAAGCCTCTCGCACACCCTCTCGACAGGCCGATATCTTCCATAGTCGGATATGCCGCCGCGCTCCTTTGAGCCGCTCTACAAGCTCCTCCATACTTCCTGGAGGGGAGGCGGATGGCCATAGAGCCTTGGCAACACTCCGCATCGCCAGCCGCGCTTGTTCGTGCACTTGCGACAGCTTTTGCAGCAGATCACTCGATGATCCGGACACCTCCTCTTCAGGACGACCCGTTAATATACCTGCAATCATACCTATATCAGTTTCTCCTATCGCCGAACTACTTTCAAAATAGTTCAGATACATACTGAATATGCCGCCCCACAGCTGCTTGTTCTCCTTCACGGAATCGGCTAGCTGGGCCCGCACATCTTTCAGCTCTTCGCCTAGCTGGGTCTTGCAATCCTAGAGCTGGTTTTTCTCAATAATGGCCTGCTTCAGTACACGATCGCCTGTAGCTTGTAGCCTTTTGGCTTCTTGCTCATTCGCTTGCGCGACTTCCAACGCCTCTTTGAGTCCCCCTGACCATTATGTCACGGTATGGGCAAGACTGTTAATATTGAGGGCATATAAGTATATTTTCTCGTTGGAAGGGAATATTACCAGGTGACGCCTTCTTGGACTTTTCCAGTTCGGCGGTAGCTGCATTTAGCTGCGTCCGACATTGTTCCAGCTCTTGGGATAGCAGGTTGTTCTTCTCTGTAAGAACCTGGTTATACAACGGTACTTAAGTCAGTTGTACCAACTGCTTTCAGTCCCGGGGGCTACTGGCATATGGTTATCCTATTCGGACAAAGAAAACTTACCCGCACATCTGTTAAATACTGCTTCGTGGCTCTACTAAGCCCATTTCGAGCAGTACGGATGTACGCATCAGCCGAGCTGAAGTCATTAAATGCCTCTTACGAGAACTCAAGGTCTCATAAAACAGCCCTGCGCCAATGATTCATGGCGCTCTCCACTTCCGAGTTGGTAACGGACATATTCTCCGAACCCTCGGCCGAAGGACAGTCCGACACTGTTCCTATGTCGGCTCCCGCCTTTCCAACAGGGTCTAAATCCCGGGCGCTGGGAGTACGGCTGGCCGGACCCTCATATTTAGTCCGGTGAACATTTTTCCTGGTGTCAAACAAGTGTACAAGTTACAGTTGGATGTGACTGCTAAAGTATACCTTTGTATCCCTACCTCTTTAACGAGGGACAGGTCGTGACTTCACCGACCTTCCTTTTAGAAGCCTTGCTCGGCGCCGGAGCCACTCTCCTTGGAGCCGCCCCTGGAGTAGCGTGACATGCCGAACGCCTCCCCTGTGGAGCACGAGACAGTGCGATGGGTGAGGCAGTGCGAAGAAGCTCTTTCGAGAGAGATTTTTTCTCGACGACTTACGTGGGAAGCAGGAACAAGACTAGGATAATCGGCGATAATGGCCACTTCCGTGCCATCGTAGCTTGCCTGGTAAAACACCCCTTCCGCGAGTACCACGAATATGTCCGGATCTTCTTCGGACCCGGGATCCAGCTCCCGATTGTGGTCCTCAGGCTGTGGGGCGGGGCTGTAAAACCCCTCGGTGATTCTTCGCCAATGCTGTTATAAGCAGATTAGAAATTTATTAAAGGTAATCCGGGACGCGGAATGAGTAAAGCAGAAGGATGGGGACTTACCCAACTGGGAGGATTATACATAGAATATCCATCTCTACGATTGATGCGAAGAAATTCCTCTTCCTCCCCTTTGAACAGCTCGGCCAGTATTTTGGCCAGAGCGGCGGGGGTACCCGGACCTTTTCGGCCGCAGCGGGAGGCATCGTCCTCCCCGTTGTAGTGCCACATTGGGAGCCCTCTATATTGAAGCGGCTGAACCCCTCGCATTATGGAGGACGCCATTACCTCGAACATTGTTAATCCGGACTGGGCGAGCGTCTTTATATCGCCCAAGAGTTGACGAACCTCCGCACTGTCCTCCTCCTCAAGGCTCCGGGGGCGCCAACTGTGGCGTTTCTTTAGTGGAACGCTTGCAAACTCAGGGAGACCCTTTTGAACTGGGTCGGGAAGCGCAACATCCTCGATGTAGAACCATTCGGAAGGCCATTCTTCAGATGCCTTCCTTGGTGTGCCGGACGGGTATCCGGTATCGGTGATGTGCCACACCTCGGCTCCGCCCACTTCAAATATTGACCCCTCATGGTTACGCGGGACAAGACAGAACAATTTTCTCCATAGTTCAAAATGGGCTTCAACACCCAGAAATAGCTCGCATAAAGCAACATAGCCTGCGATGTGCAGGATAGAGGCGGGGGTGAACTTATGTAGCTGAAGGCCATAATATTCCAGAAGCCCTCGGAGGAATGGATGGACTGGAAATCTGACGCCTCTTATCAGATAGGGGACGAAGCACACTCGCTCCCCCCCGGACGGACTAGGGAAGTCCTCCGCCTGAGTCACACCACTGAAGGAAGCCAGCCCTGCTCGAACAGGGACCAGATCCGCGGGAGGAAGAAATCCCTGCGTTTGCAGATTTGCTAACTGACTATGATACACAGAGCACTTCTCCCACTCGCTTTTCTTTGAGCTGGAGCGGGAGGAGGAGCCGGGGATGCTGGCTATGCTGGAATGGTTTTCTCCTAGCAGTCTTCGGGGATCTTCTCGGTGTGGTGTCGCATGGATCTGAGATCCAATATCTTTAATAGGCGCACTCCCTTGCGTGGATGGGGTGTTATTTGCAAAAATACCCCGACTTTCCGCATTCGCTCGACACGTGGAAGGCGAAGTTATTAGCACGCAGAAGCCGAGGGGAACAATATTGAGTCAATAGCCGAATACATTACTTGGAGAAGGAAACCCGCCTTGCAATGCCGAAGACAATCCGAAACGCCGAACACCTCGTCATTGAAGCCTGGTTCGGGGGCTACTGAGGGAGTCCTGGACTAAGGGGTCCTCGGGCATCCGGCCAGTTATCTCTTGGGCCGGACTGATGGGCTATGAAGACATGAAGACCGAAGACTATACCCGTGTCTGGATTGGATTCTACTTGGTGTGGAAGGCAAGCTAGGCGACCGATTATGAAGATTTCCTCCTATGTAACTGACTCCATGTAACCCTAGATGTCTCCGGTGTCTATATAAACCGGAGGGCATAGTCCGGATAGGACAGATTCATTACCATATACTCATAGGCTAGACTTCTAGGGTTTAGCCATTACGATCTCATGGTAGATCAACTCTTGTAACACTCATATTCATCAAGATCAATCAAGCAGGAAGTAGGGTATTACCTCCATAGAGAGGGCCCGAACCTGGGTAAACATTGTGTCCCCTGTCTCCTGTTACCATCGATCCTAGACGCACAGTTCGGGACCCCCTACCCGAGATCCGCCGATTTGACACCGACAGGAACCTAAACTATGTTGCCGATATCCGAGGAGACTTGATCTTCGAAGGGTTCCCGGCCCCGACCACCGCTCTAGCCTTAGATCCGAAGCGAACCACCAGGTCCGAAGATGTGAGTTTGAAGCCCGCCAGACTCTCCGCTGCAAACCGCACTAACGAGGATCCGAAGGCGATTGTGTCCGTGGAAAACTCGGAATCAGACCTGGTTCCCCCTATCATTGAAAGGACGGACTCGCCCCCGGACTCTAGATCCGAACTCTCTAAGTCTCAACAAGCAAGCATGGCCAGGTGGCCTTCGCCCCGGCCAGCCCGGCGTACTCTCGTTTCCCTGTCCAAACCTCGCCTTTAAACGAGGCTCTGGACTTAATGCGATCCCTCGCCATCATAGAGGAATCACCTCCGAATTACGCCCAGCCCGGACTAGGGGCTGGAAGCAGGGAATCTTACTTCCCACCCACCACCCACTTCATAGCCACTGTCGAAGATTTAACCGACATGCTGGACTACGCCTCCGAAGACATCGACGACATGGATGATGATGCCGGAGACGAACAAGGCCAAGACCCGCCGATTACCGGACGTTGGACGGCCACCTCCACATATGACGTGTATATGGTGGACACACCCAAAGAGGATGACGATGACGGCAGGATGGATCCGGTTGAGGACAAGCCTGCTAAGGCACCTCCAAAGCGTCGATGTCAGCGGCGCCGCTCAAAATCGCGTCGCGAAAAAGACAGCAATACCGGCACCGGAGACAATAATACTTCGGAGAATGCCGAAGACCCCGTCGAGCAAACATCCTAACAGGATGATTGGGAGGAAGGGCAATTTAACCCTGACGATCCGGTCGGGAACGAGGACTCAGAAGATAGTAACTATCTAACGATCTCCGAGGATGATGTGAGCCTCGGCGACAAAGGCTTCATCGTGCTAGAGGAACCACTTGAGTAGGAGCGCTTTAAGCACCAGCTAATCGCTACTGCGAGAAGCCTAAAAAAGAAGCAGCAACAGCTCCAAGCCGAACAAGATACACTCAAAGACAGATGGACTCAGGTCCTAGCTGCCGAAGAGTATGGCCTTCACCGCTGAGCAAAGAGTTATCCGAAGCGTCGGCTACTACCACAATTTAACGATAAGGCCCTCGAGCCCATACTGTCAAGACAGGACCGTGCTGATGAACCAGACTGGCCACCACGCGGGCGAGATAAAGCGGCTACCTACACCGAACACCAACCCGCACCACCTCGCCGTAGAGGCAGAGAGACAGCGGCTCTAGGATACACCTATGACAGGACCTGGACAATAGAGCAGGCCAAGCCAGATCAATCTATGGATCAAGGGGGCGTGCCCCAACGCGAGAAGACGGCCATTAGGCCTGGGGCGACATGCACAACCTCACCCGGGCCAAAAACCACATACGGACTTCATCCGAACTGTGTCGTGACGTCGCCCGATACAGAGGCTCCGCACACCTCTTATGCTTCAGCGATGAGGTAATGGAGCACCAGTTCCTAGAAGGGTTTAAACCCGTGAACATTGAATCATATGATGGAACAACAGATCCCGCAGTATGGATCGAAGATTTTCTTCTCCACATCCACATGGCTCGCGGTGACGATCTCCATGCCATCAAGTACCTCCCCCTAAAACTCAAGGGACCAGCACGACACTGGCTAAGCAGCCTCCCAGAAAACTCTATTGGTAGCTGGGAAGATTTGGAGGATGCCTTTAGAGACAACTTCCAAGGTACCTATGTTCGGCCTCTAGACGCCGATGACCTTAGTCACATAATCCAGCAACCCGGAGAGTCAACCCGGAAACTCCGGACCAAGTTCTTAATTAAAAAGAACCAAATTGTCGATTGTCCGGACGCCGAAGCCCTCGCGGGCTTTAAACACAGCGTCCGTGATGAGTGGCTTGCCGGACACCTCGGCCAAGAAAAACCGAAGTCCATGGCAGCCCTCACCGCACTTATGACCTGCTTTTGTGCGGGAGAAGATAGCTGCCAGCTCGTAGAAGCAACAACACCAGCGACCCTGGCACCTCCGAAGCCAGAGATGGCAACGACAGGCCACGATGCAACAAACACAAGCGTCGAAGCAACAATGAAGATACCAAAGACACGGCGGTCAACGCTGGATTCAGTGTCTCTAAACCTGGTCAGTGGAAGAAGCCATTCAAAGGAAACAAAGATGGTCCATCCAGTCTGGACCGAATACTAGATCAGCCTTGCCAGATCCACGGCACCCCGGACAAGCCTGCCAATCGTACCAACACAAATTGTTGGGTCTTTAAACAGGCTAGTAAAACAAACACCGAACATAAGGGGAAGGGGCCACCTAGCGAGGATGATGACGAGCCTCGCCCAACAAACACAGGGGGGCAAAAGAAATTTCCCCCGAGGTAAAAACAATGAATATGATCTACGTGTCTCATATCCCCAAGCGGGAGCGCAAGTGCGCACTAAGGGACGTTTACGCCATAGAGCCAGTCGCCCCAAAATTCAACCCATGGTCGGCTTGACCGATCACCTTTGATCGCAGAGACCATCCGACCAGTATCCGTCATGGAGGTTCGATAGCATTGGTCCTCGACCCAATCATCGACGGATTCCACCTCAGACGAGTCCTCATGGACAGCGGCAGCAGTCTTAACTTGCTTTATCAGGACACTGTCACTAAAATTGGTATTGATCCGTCAAGGATCAAACCCACCAAAACCACCTTCAAAGAAGTGATACCCGGTGTAGAGGCCTGCCGCACAGGGTGCATAACGCTAGAGGTAGTCTTCGGCTCACCGGATAATTTCCGAAGCGAAGACTTGATCTTCGACATCGTCCCTTTCTGCAGTGGCTATCACGCACTTCTCGGACGAACCGCGTTCGCCCGCTTCAATGTGGTCCCGCACTATGCTTACCTAAAGCTCAAGATGCCTGGATCACGCGGCGTTATAACAATCAATGGAAACATGGAGCGCTCCCTCCGTACTGAGGAGCATACTGCGGCCCTCGCATCTGTGAAGAAAAGGGTCGCCTTATCAAGCCAAATACTACATCGGCAGTCAAGCCCCCAGACACTGTCAAACGAGTCTGGTCTACCCTGCAGAATGACAGTCCGGCTCGTCCAGAGCTAGATTAACTATTCGGCCTCCATCCAAACCCTCACCTGGTTGCGGCATACGTACCGCGCGTACATAACTACGCACTAAAGATACCATGGGCAAGGACGGAGGCGCACTCAAAGCAAAGTCCACAATATGGCTCGACCCTATTTGGACCCGCCTATCCTTCCCTTTTTCTTCAGATTTTTATTTTTCAGGTTCTCCACAACCCAAATCACTTTTCGAAGGTACCAAGGACCCTTTTCCAGGCCCCTTATATATACTCGATCATTGATCCTCTCAAAGGATCATACACCAAGGCGAAAAGTGGCGCAGACGTGCGGCAGAGTGTCCAAAGGATCTTCAAGACCACCTTTTCCTTTTTTAGGACCTATATACATCTTTCCCTTGTTCTCAAATTCTTGGCATGTAAAATAGCCTTGATAATTATGGCATTCTCTTTAAGAGTATGTTTGATGTATCAATCAGAATATAGAGGAAACAGTCTTGTCGGACCTTATTCGGTATTGGCCTACCCCGTAATCTGTATTCCGTCTTCACGACTGATTGACATATACACATTGACATCTATTGGCAGGGGCTTTGTTCGGCCACAAATATTCAAAAACAAAAAGTCCGAACACTTTCACAGTGCACTTCGGCATCCTGAATACCGCATTATATGCATCGGCTCCGAATCATGTCTTTGGTCAATAGCTGGGTTGCCCGGCTCCTGTGGTTACCACCTTATGTTCCGCTTGTTCGACTAAGGTAGTAAAGGGAGAAGTACTGCAATTGTGTTTCCGGCTCATCCGGTCAAATACCTCAGTAGAGAAAGCCGAAAACTGACTGTCATGATATGGCGAGAGCTGGTCAGTGGTTCGGTGACTTACTAAAATCTTTCACGATTTTTTCCGTATTATACGAAGAACTGGCCTCCACCCGGTCAGGCGTCTAAAGCACCCAAGTTTGAATAGCTGAACAACACTAGGGGCTACACCTATAATCCCGTTTCAAACTCATATGGCTAAGTGAGAGTGGTAAAGCCGCATAGTCTGATTGCCTAGTTCGCCGCACGATCACCTCCTTTATAGACCAAGATGTTGGAACAAGTGTGGTCATGTGCTACTCCGAACACCCCCGTAGTATCTACGTGGGGGCTGAAGATGACGATTGGCAAACTTTCAGATACAAAAAACGGCCACACAGGAGGAAAATAGTTCGAGATAAACACAAAATTACGTTATACAAGGGCCTTGTTTCATAAACACAAAGTCTGGTCATCCCGGATACATTCATTCAAATATCATATCCTTCGAGCATTGACCCTCTATCAAAGGGCACTAACGGTGGCAAAAGTAACAGTAGCAGTTTTTGTAGTAACTGTAACAGTGGCAACGAAAAAGTAACTAAGCAAAGATCAATATATGAAAAGCTCGTAGGCAATGGATCAATGATGGATAATTATGTCGGATGCGATTCCTCATGCAACACTTATAACATAGGGTGACATAGAACTAGCTCCAGTTCATCAATGTAATGTAGGCATGTATTCCAAATATAGTCATACCTGCTTCTGGAAAAGAACTTGCATGACATCTTTTGTCCTACCCTCCCGTGGCAGCGGGGTCCTATTGGAAACTATGGGATATTAAGGCCTCCTTTTAATAGAGTACAAGACCAAAGCATTAACACTTAGTGAATACATGAACTCCTCAAACTATGGTCATCACCGGGAGTGGTCCCGATTATTGTCACTTCGGGGTTGCCGAATCATAACACATAGTAGGTGACTAATGACTTGCAAAATAGGATCAAGAACTCACATATATTCATGAAAATGTAATAGGTTTAGATCTGAAATCATGGCACTCGGGCCCTCGTGACAAGCATTAAGCATAGCAAAATCATAGCAACATCAATCTCAGAACATAATGGATACTAGGGATCAAACCATAACAAAACTAACTCAATTACATGATAAATCTCATCCAACCCATCACCGTCCAGCAAGCCTATGATGGATTTACTCACGCACGGCGGTGAGTATCATGAAATTGGTGATAGAGGATGGTTGATGATGACGACGGCGACGGATTCCCCTCTCCGGAGCCCCGAACGGACTCCAGATCAGCCCTCCCGAGAAAGATTAGGGCTTGGCGGCGGCTCCGTATCATAAAACGCGATGAATCCTTCTCTCTGATTTTTTTCTCCTCGAACGTGAATATATGGAGTTGGAGTTGAGGTTGGTGGAGTCTCAGGGGGCCCACGAGGCAGGGGGCGCGCCGTGCACCCTCGTGGACAGGGTGTGGGCCCCCTGATGCTGATTCTTTTGCCAGTATTTTTTATTATTTCCAAAACATGTCTCCGTGGATTTTCAGGTCATTCCGAGAACTCGATTACATAGTTCAGTATGCAGATGACACTCTGGTTCTCCTTCAAGCAGATGCAAAGCAACTTCACTGCCTCAAAGCCCTTCTTAATACTTTTGCAGATGCTACTGGCCTCAAAGTAAATTACGATAAATTAAGCCTCATCCCAATCAATTTGTCAGCAGAGAAAGTTGAGATTTTGATAAACACTTTTCAATGTAAAAATGAAACATTCCCCATACAATACTTGGGAGCACCTTTGGGTCTTCATAAACCTACTGTTGAGCAATTCTCCCCTCTAGTCACAAGGCTGCAGAAGAAATTTGTGGGTTTGTCTTCCTTCATGACCATGGCTGGGAGATTGCTGCTGGTGAAATATGTTCTAAATTCTCTATTGATTTATCTCATGGGATATCTTGATGTGCCCGTCACCATCAAAACTCAAGCCATCAAATTTTTGAGGCATTGCCTTTGGAGAGGCCCAGACCTGGAGGATCACAGGCCTGCCATGGTGGCCTGGAGCACTGTCTACAGACCAAAAGATAAAGGAGGTTTGGGTGTGATGGATATCTTTGTCCAAAACAAAGCTCTGTTACTTAAGAATCTGCACAAGTTTTATAATAGACAGAACATTCCATGGGTTAACTTGATTTGGGAATCCTATTACAGCAATGGTTTGCTGCCTGGCAGTAGTTGGATTGGATCTTTTTGGTGGAAGGCAAACCTTAAGCTCATTGATAACTTCAAATCTTTGGCCAGATGTAACATAGGAGATGGAAAAAGTGCTCTATTTTGGTCTGATTTACGGCACACTACCTGTCTGCAAGACATTTTCCCTCACCACTTCTCTTTTGTGCAGAACAGGAATACTACTGTACACACCATCATACACATTGAATTTCTGGAGGATTTGTTCCATTTACTCTTGAATGTGCATGATTTCCAAGAAGTTGAAGCTATGGAAGACATTTGTATGGCCTTAAGAGTTTCTGAATCTCTAGAATGCACTGATACCTGGAGTTACATTTGGGGAAATGATCAATTCTCAGTTGCTAAGGCCTATAAAATGATGATGGGAGTCAAAATAGTACCCCAACAGTTCAATTGGATTTGGAATAGCTCTTGTCAGCCACAGCACAAGGTGTCTTTTTGGAGGCTCCTTCATGACAGGCTCAATACTAGGAATCTTCTACGAAGAAAAACTTTTCATCTGGATAACTATAACTGTGCTGTAAATAATTGTCCACAGGAGGAAACACTTCAACATCTCTTCTGGACCTGCCCCTTTGCAGCCCAGTGTTGGGACCTGATTTGTCCCTCAAGATAGGCCAATGTTTCAGTGTTTGAAGCTTTTGCTGACCTTAGACAGAAACTTCATGTGCCTTTCTTCATGGAAATCATCATCCTAGCTTCTTGGGCTATTTGGATTTCAAGGAATAATCTCATCTTTCAAGCCATTCAGCCTAGTATTCAGAGGTGGAAAGTCATCTTCTTGGAGGAGCTCAACTTGCTCAGATTTAGAATAAAAAAGAGCTATGCTAGGGCTTTTTGTTCTTGGCTTGATACCCTTGTCTTGTAATTATAGGTAGTTTTTTGTTTTATTTTCTTTTCTTTTGGCTTACCTCAAGCCTTTGTACTGCTGGACCTTTGTTCTTCTGAAATAATATAAAAATTGCAGTGGGGTTTTGCCCTACTGTGTATAGTAAAAAAAATCTGCTGAAAACAGCGTCAGTCCGGGTTAGTTCCATTCAAATCATGCATGTTAGAGTCCAAAACAGGGGCAAAAGTGTTTGGAAAAGTAGATACATTGGAGACGTATCAACTCTCCCAAGCTTAAAACTTTGCTTGTCCTCAAGCAATTCAATTGACAAACTGAAAGTGATAAAGAAAAACTTTTACAAACTCTGTTTGATCTTGTTGTTACAAATATGTAAAGCCAACATTCAAGCTTTCAGCAGAGAATATGAACTAGCCATACTCACAATAACATTTAGGCCTCATGTTTACTCATATCAATGGCATAATCAACTAGCGAGCAATAATAATAAACCTCGGATGACAACACTTTCTCAAAACAATCATAATATGATATAACATGATGGTATCTAGCTAGCCCTTTCTGAGACCGCAAAACATAAATGCAGAGCACCCCAGAAGATCAAGGACTGACTAGACATTGTAATTCATGGTAAAAGAGATCCAGTCACAGTCATACTCAATGTAAATTAATAGTAATGCATGCAAATGACAGCGGTGCTCTCCAACTGGTGCTTTTTAATAAGAGGATGATGACTCAACATAAAAGTAAATAGATAGGCCCTTCACAGAGGGAAGCAGGGATTTGTAGAGGTGCCAGAGCTCGAGTTTTGAAATAGAGATAAATAATATTTTGAGTGGCATACTTTCATTGTCAACATAACAACCAAGAGATCTCGATATCTTCCATGCTACACACATTATAGGCGGTTCCCAAACAGAATGGTAAAGTTTATACTCCCCCACCACCAACAAACATCAATCCATGGCTTGTCCGAAACAACGGGTGCCTCCAACTAACAACAATCCTGGGGGAGTTTTGTTTGCAATTATTTTGATTTGAGCATGGGACTGGGCATCCCGGTTACCGGCCATTTTCTCGTGAATGATGATCGGAGTACACTCATTGTGAGAATAACCCACCTAGCATGGAAGATATAGACAACCCTAGTTGATACATGAGCTATTCGAGCATACAAAGCAGAATTTCATTTGAAGGTTTAGAGTTTGGCACATACAAATTTACTTGGAACGACAGGTAAATACGCATATAGGAAGGTATGGTGGACTCATATGGAATAACTTTGGGGTTTATGGAAGTGGATGCACAAGTAGTATTCCCGCTTAGTACAAGTGAAGGCTAGAAAGAGACTGGGAAGTGACAACTAGAGAGCGACAACAGTCATGAACATGCATTAAAATTAATCAACACTGAGTGCAAGCATGAGTAGGATATAATTCACCATGAACATAAATATCGTGGAGGCTATGTTGATTTTGTTTCAACTACATGCGTGAACATGTGCCAAGTCAAGCCACTCGAATCGTTCAAAGGAGGATACCACCCTATCATACCACATCACAACTATTTTAATAGTGTTGGCACGCAAGGTAAACCATTATAAACTCGTAGCTAATTAAGCATGGCATGAGAAACTATAATCTCTAGTTGTCATTGCAAACATGTTTCATTCACAATAGGCTGAATCAAGAACGATGAACTAATCATATTTACAAAAATAAGATAGGTCGAGTTCATACCAGCTTCTCTCATCTCAATCGGTCCAACATATATCGTCATTATTGCCTTTCACTTGCACGACCGAACGGTGTGGATAATAATAATAGTGCACGTGCATTGGACTAAGCTGGAATCTGCAAGCATTTAATACAAGGGAGAAGACAAGGTAATATGGGCTCTTGGTTAAATCAACAATAATGCATATGAGAGCCACTCAACATTTTCATCATGGTCTTCTCCTCTCGACCCCCAAAGAAAAGAAATAAAACTATTTACACGGGAAAGCTCCCAACAAGCAAAAGAAGAACGAGAAATCTTTTTGGGTTTTATTTTAATTACTACTACAGGCATGGAAGGTAAACTAGCTAAAACCTAAAACTATTTTTTTTAGTTTTTCTTAAGGTTTTTCAAACACACAAGAAGAAGGCTTAGAAAAGAAAATAAGCTAGCATGGATAGTACAATGAAAAAGTATGAGCACCGACAACTGGAATGAGTGTGTGAACATGAACATAATGTCGGTGAGAAATACGTATGTCGGTGTGGAACAACACCTATGGGATCACAAGAATCCCTACTACGGTTGCCGGGGCGCGGGGTTGCGAGAAGAGCAGGGCTAATAGATAGCACAAGGATCGTTTACCTAGGTTCAGGCCGCGAGGATGCGTAAAACCCTAGTCCTGCTTTGGTGGCTATATTTCAGAGAGTTCTTGAGCTCTCGAACTAGCTGTGGTCAGTGCGTGGTTCGAAAGAGCCGAATCCTTCTCCAGTATGCCATGGGCCTCCTTTTATAGTCGGAAGGGGCTGCCACAGTGGCACATAGGAGGTGGAAAGGCGTATAGTGCCCTGAGCTTATCGCTCGTATTACAGGACAAGACGCATTTAATGCGTAGCTTAGGTGTCCCCTTGCTTTATTGGGGACGGGGGTGAGGCCCGTCCCGTCCGTCACCGCTCCTCCTCGATTTGACATGCGCCCTGGCCAGTGAGGCGCGTGGTGCCATGTAGGCAGGCAGGCAGCTGAGGTGGCGCAGCGGTGGAGCCTTCACGAAGATCTGCATGCCACCACGCAGGCGCTTGATGAGTTGGCCTGGGAGCTACATGTTGCCACGCAGGTGCCCGCCCAGCTGGTTGGGCTGGCAGCTGCATGTGAACGGCGGTGGAAGCTTGGTTGGCATGGGCCTGGCGGTGGCCCTGCTGGCGTCCTTGGTGAGGGCCTTGCCGGGTGGCCCGGCAAGGGTCTTGCCGTGGCGCGCTGTCGTCCCCGGCAAGGGCCTTGCCGGGGGTCTGGTGGCCTTCCTCGGCAAGGATCTTGCCGAGGATCGTCGTCTTCTATTCCTCATCTGATCTTGAATATGTCTTCACAAAGATCTGCATGCCACCACAGAGGTGCCTCCCGAGTCCTGGCCCAGCGTGATGTTGGAGACTGTGGGCTCAAGGGTGGCCCGCTCTGTTGGTGCGGGGCGAGCTGTCCCGGCAAGGATCTTGCCAGGGCTGCTGAGGCTGCCCCGGCAAGGGTCTTGCCGGGGGAACCTGCTTCGTCCCTCTGCTCTTTGTGGTCTTGGCCTTGGCGTTGCTCTTATTATCCTGGGCTTTGGTCTTACCTTGGCTTACCTCCCCTGTTATGCTTGGCATGACCGTAGGCGCGGCTCCGACTGCCCGTGCACAGGTATAGGGGTACAAAAACGCACCCCTCTTTTTGTACACCGACAGGAGCCCCTGGGCCTGGGCCACACATAAGCGCGACACGTTGTTGGGCTAGGCCCAAAATGGTGCGCGGGCCAGGCGGGGCAGTTTTTACCGCGGTAAAACTTTTCGCGCTGTGCGCTTCCCACGACCCGCGCGCGGCGCGGCGTGGAGGGGTGTGCGTGACGTGGGCGGCATGCATGGGGCGGTCTCCACACGCATGTGTCACATCGCAGTAAAGAGGCGGCTCGCGCCTTCCCCGTAAAAAGAGGGAGGCATGGAGGCTTGGCTCATTTACTGAACGGGGCCGGGGCGCGGTCTTCAAGGCGTCCACTCCCACGACCACGGGGTGGGGAGAGGTCGCTTTGCCCGTCCCCTCGGTTCTGCACGTCCGCCACATGTCCTCCATGCACCTGGGGTGGCAAGCGGTGGAGGCGGGAAACCGGACAGTTGCTGGTTGGGGCAGCGGGTCGGTCCTGATTCCCCGTGCCTTTGGTGGCTGGATTGGCCGAGCGGGGCGGCCGAGCCCCGTCCCCGCCTCCTTATAAAGAGGGGGAAAGGGGGGAATGGCGTCCCGCACTCTTCCGTCATCTATTTCCTCTCGCTTCCGCTTTTTCCTTTCACTCACCATGGAGAAGGGGAATCCTGGTCCCTCAACGGTGGCGGCGAGGGTCGCTGCCCGACAGCGCGTCCCTCCTCCTCCTGAGCCCGCGGTGGTGGAACCGGCCGTGAGGGGAAGGGGAGGGGGCGAGGTCATGGGCGAGGCCGGGGCAGAGGTCGTAGTGCTCGGGGAAGAGGAGGACAGGGCGGCGCGCCGGCTTCGCCCCCGCCAATGATGCCTTTTCCAATGGAAGGCCATGTTGGAGACCAGCCCCGTGAGTTTTTCATCAGGCTGCGCCGGCCTCCGCGTCGCCGTCTTCATCTTCCCGCCCCGTCCGCTCGGGAGATGGAGCATGACCCACCCAGTCCCTCAGTTGCACATGAGGGGTTGTGGGAATGGGGGCATGCGGGTCGACGTCGACTTCCCGGCTCCTCGGGTCATGTACCTCCGTCGTGGGTGGAAGACGTTCGCTCGCATCCACAGCATGACGGCGGGGCTTGTCCTCTACTTCAAATTAATGGAGGACGGCCTACTCTCTGTCAAGGTCTTCGGTGACTTCGGGACTCACCTGAAGTGCTGCGTGGAGAGCTCCTCCGATGGAGATTCCGACGATGGAAGCTCTATCTCAAGCGAAAGTGATGAGGAGGACAACGGGGCAGACGGCGGGGACGAGTCCGACTAGGCATCGGACACCCCGCGCCTGGGCGGGTGCGGCAGCAGCAACATCTGCACCTGGCCGCTCCTCCGGCAGAGTTTTGCCGGGGGTGGGGCAAGCTCCTTGAACTTCTCGGGGCCGTCTCCTTGGGCGGCTGGCGTCGGGAGGCTGCGGAAGAGGAAGAGGGCGGGCGGCAAGTCCTTCAACTCGGAGTACGCGGGCACCAACGCCTTCGTCGCGTACTGCCGGTCCTGCCGCCTCGTCTTCGAGCTCCTTTCCTGGCACCGTCATCACCGGCCCGCCCCTGGGCGGTCACCGAGGTGTTCTCTTGGTGCTTTCTGCCGCTCGTAGCTCGCCTAGGCGCCCCTTTTTCCCTCTCGCCTCCTTGACCTGCCTCCTGAGGAGAGGGACAAGAAAGGGATTACGGGCATCTTATCCTTCTTCTATAGTTTGTAAGCCTGCGGGCCTTTGTTAAATTTAGAACTTGTAATCCCCTTGCTCATGTTTTTCATTCCGTACGAACTGTACCTGTATGGGATGTTTTTAATGAAAAAGGGATGCTTGCCGGGTTTTTCGTTCGTGGGTAAATCCCACGACAAGGAGCGAATCCTTGTTATTGTTTAAGATAAACGTTTTTCGCCCGGCAACAGGCCTTGCCATCCCCCCACTCCACTCGACCGTTCTCGCGCTCTTGGCGGAGGCAGGGATGAAGTGGGCTTTAGGCTCCTCGTTCTACCTCCTTGCCGCCGCAGCTACAACCAAATCCGGACCCAGGAAACAATCCTTAGGTATAGGTAAAAGGGGAGCACGACAGCCTAGAGATAAAAACGAGGTTTCACATGCCCCAGTCCTGTTCCGAAATGCATGACAGAGGATAAAAGACTTATCTGGATCTGCAGCCCCCCGGCAATCTCATCTTGCCGCGGTTGGATCCTTGTGCTTGCAGCCCCGGCAACTCTGGTTTGCCGGGGTCGGGACGCCAGTCCGTTTTCTTTCTTCCAAGTAGCTCGGCAGAAGTGCTCATGTGCCCTGTGAACCAAAAGAGGACAGAAGAGAAACAGATAGATGCGCACTCGACCTCTATGCTAGGGGTTAGTCGCTGCTGAGCACTATCAACCCTAACCAAGGAAGAGACTCGACCTAGCATGCATGCTATGACTTAGGGCGCCAGCGCTTCATTTATTTATGCTCAGGGTCTGCGCCTGGCTTTGCACGAAGGGTTACATGCCTTGCCGTCAAAGCTTGTACAAAAAGGTGGCTTGCCGGGAGGCCCGGCAAGCCGCGCCTTATGGGTAAAACTTGCGAAGATGCTCGATGTTCCAGGAGTTACTCACTGGGACGACATCTTCGGTCTCCAGGCGGACTGCGCCAGGCCTGGTGACTCGTATTACCTGATAAGGGCCTTCCCACTTCGGCGTCAACTTGTTGGCATTCTTGGCCGACTGAATGCGCCGAAGAACAAGGTCGCCTTCCTCAAAGCTTCGGGCATGAACCTTGCGGCTATGGTAGCGGCGCAAGGCTTGCTGGTAGCGCGCTGCTCTCACAGCCGCCCAAAGACGATCTTCCTCAAGGAGCGTCGCGTCATCTTGGCGCAACTGCTCGTGCTCAAGCTCATCATAAGTGAGCACTCGAGGTGACCTGTATATGAGTTCCGTGGGGAGAACTGCTTCTGCCCCGTAGACCAGGGCAAAAGGTGTCTGGCTGGTGGCTCGATTTGGCATCGTCCTGATCGACCAAAGAACCGCCGGCAATTCATCAATCCAGCGCCTTCCGCTCTTGCGCAGCTTGTCAAAAGTCTTTGTCCTTAGGCCTCGCAACACTTCAGCATTCGCCCTCTCCGCTTGGCCGTTGCTCCGTGGGTGTGCCACGGAGGCAAAACAGACCTTGCTACCGAGGTCTTGAATGTATTGCATGAAGGTGTGGCTCGTGAACTGCGTGCCGTTGTCGGTGATGACTCTATTTGGCACACCAAAACGGCAGACCAGTCCTTTGAAAAACTTGACAACTGACTGAGCAGTCACCTTTCTCACTGCTTCCACCTCCGGCCACTTTGTGAACTTGTCGATTGCAACATACAAGTACTCAAAGCCCCCGACAGCATGGGGGAAAAGGCCCAGTATGTCGAGCCCCCAGACCGAGAATGGCCAGGAGAGAGGGATTGTTTGAAGGGCTTGGGCTGGTTGATGAAGCTTCTTTGAATAGAACTGACACGCTTCACACCTGGTTACTAGTGCTGTCGCATCCTGGAGGGCGGTGGGCCAGAAAAAACCTTGTCGGAACGCCTTCCCGGCAAGGGCCCTTGACCCTATGTGGGAGCCACATATGCCTCCATGTATCTCCGCCAACAGCTCCAGTCCTTCCTCCTGGGGGATGCACTTCAATTTCACGCCGTTCGGCCTTCTCCTGTACAGGACGTCATCGACGAACTGGTACAGGGCCGACCGATGGGCTACTTTCTCCGCTTCTTCCTGCTCCTCAGGAAGCTCCCCTGTTTGGAGGAATCGGACGGTATGCTGCGCCCATGCCAGAGCCCAGGGCTCGACGGCAAGGACCAAAGGCATTTCTTCCGCCGTGGGTGCGGCTGTCTCTACGGCTAGGGCTTGACGCCCTGCCGGAGGTAGCTGCTCTTGGGCAGGCTCAGCGTCCGTGGCGGCACCCTTGCCGGCAGCCCCAAAGGGCTCGGTAGGAAAGTACTTGCCAGGACCCGACTTCCTTCGCTTGTTCTGCCCCGTTGATGGTTTGATGGATGGCTGAGTTAGCTGGAGCAAAAAGGTACCCGGTTCCACAGGTAGCTTGAATGCGGCACGCTTTGACAGGTAATCGGCGGTGTCGTTCTCCATTCGGGGGACGTGCTCCGCTTGGATACCGTCAAAGTGCTCCTCCAGCTTCCTCACTTCATCTACGTAGGCTTCCATCAATGGGCTTTGGTAATCCTTGTTGACCTGCCTGACAACAAGCTGCGAGTCACCCCTGACGATGAGCTTCTTAACCCCGAGGTCTGCCGCGATCCTGTGACCGGCAAGAAATCCCTCATACTCAGCAGTGTTGTTGGTGGACATCTCTCGGGGAAAGTGCATCTGGATCACGTACTTGAGGTGCTCCCCGGTAGGTGCGACGAGTAGCACACCGGCACCGGTGCCTTGCAGCGAGAAAGCCCCATCAAAGTACATGATCCAGTCGCGATCTTCCTCCTTGCCGGGGAGAGTGGTCTCCTGGATTTCTTCGTCAGGCGTTGAGGTCCATTCCGCAATGAACTCTGCCAAGACTCTGCTTTGAATTGTCTAGGTACTTTCAAACTTCAAACCGAAACTTGACAACTCCAAGGCCCACTCCATGATCCTCCCGGTTGCATCCGGGTTATGCAGTATCCGTTGCAAAGGGAGGCGGGTGACGACAGTGATCTCGTGGGCTTGGAAGTAATGACGCAGCTTCCTCGAGGCCATAAGGAGGCCGAAGAGCAATTTCTGCACACCGGAGTACCTCGATCTAGCTCCCTGCAAGAGGGAGCTGACAAAGTAAACCGGGTGCTGCATCATCTTCTTCTTCTGCACCACCTTACTTGACTGCGCGGGCACTGCCTCGGTGGCATCAGACTCTGCCGGGGGCCTCACCTTGCCGGCACCAGGCCCTGCCGGGGGATTCTTGGGCTTGCCATCCGCTGGTTCTGCCGCCGTCACTGCCTCCTCGTTGACCTCCCTCTGTGCCACTAGCGCGTCGCTGACCACTTGATTCGTCGCCGCCAGATACAGCAGCAACGGCTCTTGTGGTTTAGGCGCAACCAGTATTGGCGTGGAGGAAAGGTATTTCTTCAGATCTTGCAATGCTGCCTCGGCTTGTGGGGTCCGTTCCATTGGGCCTGCCTTCTTCAAGATTTTGAAGAAAGGAAGGGCGCGCTCGGCGGACTTGGAGATGAATCGGCTCATGGCGGCAACGCAGCCGGTGAGCCGACGCACATCCTTGATCCTCTTGGGCGCCTCAATCTGCTCAATAGCCTTGATTTTGTCTGGGTTTGCCTCGATTCTGCGCTGCGACACAAAGAACCCAAGAAGCTTGCCGGATGGAACACCGAAGACACACTTCTCAGGGTTCAGCTTGAGGTTGATCTTGCGAAGGTTGGCAAATGTCTCTTCCAGATCTTGCACAAGAGTTGGCCCGTCCTTGGTTTTGACCACTATGTCATCCATGTAGGCCTCCATATTTATATGGAGCTGAGGTTCAAAACCATTTGGACTGCTCTTGCAAATGTTGAGCCCGCGCTCTTCAACCCGAAAGGCATCCGTAAAAAGCAATACGTACCACATGGGGTGATGGACGCTGTCTTTTCTTCATCCTCTCTTGTCATGAAGATCTGGTGGTAGCCCGAGTAGGCGTCGAGGAATGACAACAGATCACACCCGGCCATGGAGTCAACAATCTGGTTGATGCGCGGCAACGGGAAGGGGTCCTTAGGACAAGCCTTATTGATATCTGTGTAATCAATACACAGCCTCCACTTCCCATTCGCCTTGCGCCCCACTACCGGATTGGCCAACCACGTCGGGTGGAGCACTCCCCTCACCAAACCTGCCGCTTCCAACTTCCTGATATCCTTCGTGATGAACTCCTGCCTCTCCAGAGCCTGCTTTCTGACCTTCTGCTGGACGGGCCGCGCATGGGGGCAGACAGCTAGGTGGTGCTCAATCACCTCCCTGGGAACACCGGGGATGTTGGATGCTTGCCATGCAAACACGTCGACATTCGCCCACAGGAAGGTGACGGGCGCGCCTTCCTATTTGCTGCCGAGGGTGGAGCCTATGGTGAAGGCCCCTCCTGTGCCATCCTCCCTGGCGGACACCTTCTTGGTCTATGGCGGCTCGGCCCTGGGTCTCTTGCTCTTGTCGGTAGAGCTCTCTGGCACGTCCTCGATGGTAGCACAACACTCCGAAGAGGTGCACTTGCCGGAGTGGGTGCGAGAGGTCTTGCTGGGCTTCCTCTTCCCTCCTGGGGCTTCGGCGGCAGGAATAGGTTCCTTGGCGGCAGCCGCTGCAACTGCTTCCCAGTAGAGCTGGTCGGCGTAGATCAGCGCGTCCTTCTTGTCGGAGGGGATGGAGATGATGGTCAACGGCCCGGGCATCTTTAGCATGTTGTAGGCATAGTGTGACGCCGCCATGAACTTGGCTAGTGCCGGGCGGCCGAGGATCCCATTGTAGGGCAAGGGGATCTCGGCTACGTCGAAGATGATCCTCTCCGTCCTGTAGTTCAACTCTCCTCCGAACATCACGGGCAGTGTGACCTTTCCCTTCGGCTGGCTCCTCCCCGGATTGACCCCTTGAAACGTGCCCGTTTCCTCGAGGTCTCCATCAGGGATTTGCAACTTTTTGATCACGACAGGCGAGATCAGGTTCAGGCCGGCCCCGTCGTCAACCAACATCTTGTTCACTCTGAGGTTGCGTATCATTGGTGAGACCAACAATGGCAAACACCCAACCACGGTAGTACGGTCAGGGTGGTCCTCGGCGTCAAAGATGAGGGGCCTGCTGGACCACTTCAGCGACTTCTGAGCGTCGAACGACGGCTCTGCTGCCGTAATCTCATGTGCCCACTGCTTGAGCTGGCGATGAGAGGTATGCAGCAAGGTGCCGCCATCGACGCACATGGCCTCCGTAGCCTTCTGGAACCCTTGCTCACCAGACTCGTCGTCCTCGTCGTGATCATCGTCTTCCGGTTTCTTGTCGCGGCCCCGGGCGGGCCTCTCTTGCTGGTTGTCCTTGCCGGGGCGGCCTCCTTGGCCGCCACGCTTCTTGCCGGACCCCTCCGCACCGTCCTGGTCCTTCTCCTTGTCCCGTCTCTCGTACTCAGCCTTTTGCTTCTCAGCAAGCAGCTCGACTTGCCGGTAGTTCTAGAGGTCGTGGCCCTTGGTGCGGTGGATATTGCAGTATTGCTTGCCGGAGCTCCCTGGTTTGTCGGTAGCCGCCAAGGCCCCGCAGGCGGCGCACCCAGCAATCTCCTTGTCACGAGCGCCTGCCTTGACCTTCTTGCCGGCACCGGTGTCGTCAGATCCCTCAACGGCAAGCACGGCCTTGCCCTTGCGTTTCCTGTTGCGACGCCGGCCCTTCTTCGTCGGGGTAGCGGCGTCCTCATCGGTAGAGTCAGTTTTCGCGCCGGCGTCTTCGCCGTCATCGCCAGCTCCTCGCGCATCTTGCAATTGCGCATGTTCTGGTGGAACGCACTAATCACAGCGGCGGGATGAACGTCGGGGATGTTGTACTGCACCCGGCTGAATCTCTAGATGTACTTGCGCAGGGTCTCCCCTTCCTTCTGGGGAATGATATGCAGATCACTGGCCTGGCCATGAGCTTGGTGGCCTCCTGTGAAGGCGCCAACGAACTCATGGCACAGATCCGACCAAGAAGAAATGGAATCCACCGGCAAGTGCATCAACCAAGACATCACATTGGGCTTGAGCGCCAGCGGGAAATAGTTGGCAAGCACCTTGTCGTCGCGAGCCCCAGCAGCCTGCATCGCAATGGTGTAGATGCTGAGGAATTCGGACGGATGGGTCTTGCCAGTGTACTTCTCGCTGACGTCGGGCTTGAACATGCGGTGGGACGGCCACTGGAACTGCCGCAACTCACGGGTAAAGGCCGGGCAGCCCACCTCGTAAGGTAGGCTGCCGGAGCCCCCCGGTGCTGGGTGGTCCATAGCGGGTCCCGCCCGCTTGTCCAAATGGTGGCGCGTTTCGCGCCGGCGTTCGACGGTGGTTCGAGCGTCTTCGTGAGCTCATTCCCGAAGGACCTGGCGCTGGTCGTGGAGGGTCCGCGGGTCGGATGACGCTATGGAGATGTTATCACAAGCGTCATCACGATGGGCCGACGCCCGCGGTAGCTGGCGAGGAGGAGGAGAGTGCACCGTGGCCGCAACCCCCCTGGTCCTCTCAGTTCCAGCATGCGGTGGCTCGGTGGAGCGCCAACCCGAGGGTCCTGCCGGTCGCGGATCGTCTTTGTTGGCGACGGCGACGAGGATCCAGATGGTGGCCCTCCACTTGTCAAGCTTCTCTGCAGCAGGAGGGAAGTCGAGGAGCAGCTACGCGTGCGCCAAAGCTTTTGCCGGCGTGGGCGGCGGCGGCAGCTGCGTGGATCGCGGCGCACTTCGACTTCTAACTACGTTAGAAGGAGCTCCGTTATGACCTAGCGGCTGCGGGCCATTTTTGCCTGCGCTTTGGCGGGCGTGCTGAACCCCTTCATCCTGCGGACAACGCACGGGGCTCTTCCCACGACGGTGCCCAGGGTCACCAATGCGGTGACGCTACTCGACACGCACACCATGGGAAGAGCGCGCAGTGGTCGCCGGTGTGGGCGTCCTGGAGGTCGCCGCGCCGCCCGGAGGTGGCACAACGACACCCCTGGAGGGCCCCGCGCCGCCTGCGGGGGCCCCAGCTCCGTCTTTGGATCCGGCGACGTGTAGCCGGTCGTCTGGCGCGCGAACGACGCCGCTCGCTAGGCTCTGACTACCAGGGCGATGCTGGTGCTCGCGGACCGCGGCCCGGGTCCTGTCTGCGACCGGCCCACTGCCCGCCAGCACCGGCACGGGCCGTTCGGCTCCCAACGAGCCGATCTCCGTGGCCGTCTTCTTCTTAGGAGCCATGGCGATGAAGAACTGCTAGGCTAACTACCAGACCAGATTCTCACAATTGCTTCCCCTACCTGGCGCGCCAAAGATGTCGGTGTGGAACGATACCTATGGGATCACAAGAATCCCTACTACGGTTGCCGGGCCGCGGGGTTGCGAGAAGAGCAGGGCTAGTAGACAGCACAATGATCATTTACCCAGGTTCGGGCCGCGAGGATGCGTAAAACCCTAGTCCTACTTTGGTGGGTGTATTTCAGAGAGTTCTTGAGCTCTCGAACTAGCTGTGGTCAGTGCGTGGTTCGAAAGAGCCGAATCCTTATCCAGTATGCCATGGGCCTCCCTTTTATAGTTGGAAGGGGCTGCCACAGTGGCACATAGGAGGTGGAAAGGCGTACAGTGCCCTGAGCTTATCGCTCGTATTACAGGACAAGACGCATTTAATGCGTAGCTTAGGTGTCCCCTTGCTTTATTGGGGACGGGGGCGAGGCCCGTCCCGTCCGTCGCCGCTCCTCCTCGCCTTGACACGCGCCCTGGCCAGTGAGGTGCGTGGCGCCATGTAGGCAGACAGGCAGCTGAGGTGGAGCGGTGGCGGAGCCTTCACGAAGATCTGCATGCCGCCACGCAGGCGCTCGATGAGTTGGCCTGGGAGCTGCATGTTGCCATGCAGGTGCCCGCCCAGCTGGTTGGGCTGGCAGCTGCATGTGAACTGTGGTGGAAGCTTGTCCGACGCGGGTTTGGCAGTGGCCCCGCTGGCGTCCTTGGCGAGGGCCTTGCCGGGTGGCCCGGCAAGGGTCTTGCCATGGCGTGCTGTCGTCCCTTGGCAAGGACCTTGCCGGGGGGTCTGGTGGCCTTCCTCGGCAGGGATCTTGCCGAGAATCGTCGTCTTCTGATCCTCATCTGATCTTGAATATGTCTTCACAAAGATCTGCATGCCACCACAGAGGTGCCTTCCCGAGCCCTAGCCCCATGTTGATGATGGCGTTGGGGGCCATGGGCTCAAGGGTGGCTCGCTCTGTTGGTGTGGGGCGAGCTGTCCCGGCAAGACCTGAGGACGCCCGACAAGGGTCTTGCCAGGGGAACCTGCTTCGACCCTCTGCTCTTTGTGGTCTTGGCCTTGGCATTGCTTTGATTGTCTTGGGCTTCGGTCTTACCTTGGCTCACCTCCCCTGTTCTGCTTGGTGTGGTCGTGGGCGCGGCTCCGACTGCCCGTGCACAGGTAAAGGGGTACAAAAGTGTGCCCCTCTTTTTGTACACCGACACTTCCTAGCAACGAAGTCTCTCTTATCATAACGTTGATTCTTTGATTGTGGGTTATCAAGATCAACAACATGTTCAATCTCTACATCATTGTTATTGCTAGGTTGAGCATCAACATGAACATCATCATTAACATTATCACTAGGTTCATGTTCATTACCAGATTGTGTTTCAGCATCAGAAATAGAAATATCATTGGGATTCTCAGGTGTGTCAACAACAGGTTCACCAGGAGCATGCAAAGTCCTATCATTTTTCTTTTTCTTCTTCTTAGAAGGACTAGGTGCATCAACATTAGTTCTCTGAGAATCTTGCTCAACTCTCTTAGGGTGGCCCTCAGGATACAAAGGTTCCTGAGTCATTTTACCCCCTCTAGTCATAACTCTAACAACATTATCATTTTTCTTATTCTTTAATTCATTGAGAAAATCATCTTGTGCTTTAAGCACTTGTTCTACTTGAGTGGTAACCATAGAAGCATGTTACTAATAAGTTTAAGTTCACCTTTAACTCTAGACATATAATCACTCAAGTGTTCAATCATATAAGCATTACGTTTCAATTGTCTACCAACATAAGCATTGAAATTTTCTTGCTTAACAAGAAAATTATCAAACTCATCTAAGCATTGGCTAGCAGACTTATTATGAGGAATATCACCCTCATCAAACCTTTACTACCTGTGTCGGGTTATCAAAACCATGTATTTCTTCAATAGGTGGTAAATTCTTAACATCTGCAGCTTTAATACCCTTTTCTTTCATAGATTTCTTTGCCTCTTGCATATCTTTAGGACTGAGAAATAGAATACCCCTTTTCTTCGGAGTTGGCTTAGGAGTTGGTTCAGGAAGTGTCCAATCATTATCATTACTCAATATATTATTCAATAGCAATTCAGCTTGCTCAACAGTTCTTTCCCTGAAAACACAACCAGCACAACTATCCAGGTGGTCTCTGGAAGCATCGGTTAGTCCATTATAAAAGATATCAAGTATTTCATTTTTCTTGAGAGGATGATCAGGCAAAGCATTAAGTAATTGGAGAAGCCTCCCCCAAGCTTGTGGGAGACTCTCTTCTTCAATTTGCACACAATTATATATTTCCCTTAAGGCAACTTGTTTCTTATAGCGGGCAAATATTTAGCAGAGAAGTAATAAATCATATCCTGGGGACTACGCACACAACCAGGAGTAAGAGAATTAAACCATGTTTTAGCATCACCCTTTAATGAGAACGAAAATAACTTAAGGATATAGTAGTAACGAATTTTTTCCTCATGAGTAAATAGGGTGGCTATATCATTCAATTTATTAAGATGTGCCACAACAGTTTCAGATTCATAGCCATAAAAAGGATTAGATACAACCAAAGTAATCAACTCAGGATCGACAGAGAAATCATAATCCTTATCAGAGATACAGATAGGTGAAGTAGCCAAAGCAGGGTCATACTTCATTCTAGCATTCAGAGAATTTTCTTTCAGCTTAGCTAACAGTTTCTTAAGATCATATCTATCTTTGCAAGCAAAAGAGTCTCTAGCACTTCTTCATCCATAACATAACCCTCAGGCGTATCAGGAAATTCATATCTAGGGGAGAATCTTCATCATCACTTTCATCAATATTACCAGTTTCAATAATTTCATTCTCTCTAACCCTAGCAAATTGTTCATCAAGAAATTCACCTAATGGCACAGTATTATCAAGCATAGAAGTAGTTTCATCATAAGCATCATGCATAGTAGAAGTGGCATCATCAATAACATGCGACATATCAGAATTAATAGCAGGAGTAGGTGTCGCAAGTTTACTCAGAACAGAAGGTGAATCAAGTGCAGAGCTAGATGGCAGATTTTTACCTCCGCTCGTGGTTGAGGGATAAATCTTGGTTTTTTCGTCTTTCAAGTTCCTCATAGTGATCAACAGATATAAATCCCAAATAACTCAAAGAATAGAGCTATGGTCCCCGGCAACAGCGCCAGAAAATAGTCTTGATAACCCACAAGTATAGGGGATCGCAATAGTTTTCGAGGGTAGAGTATTCAACCCAAATTTATTGATTCGACACAAGGGGAGCCAAAGAATATTCTCAAGTATTAGCAGCTGAGTTGTCAATTTAACCACACCTAGAAGACTTAATATCTGCAGCAAAGTATTTAGTAGCAAAGTAGTATGGAAGTAACGGTAACGATGGCAAAAGTAACAGTAGCAGTTTTTGTAGTAATTGTAACAATGGCAACGGAAAAGTAACTAAGCAAAGATCAATATATGAAAAGCTCATAGGCAATGGATCAATGATGGATAATTATGTCAGATGCGATTACTCATGCAACAGTTATAACATAGGGTGACATAGAACTAGCTCCAGTTCATCAATGAATGTAGGCACATATTCCGAATATAGTCATACATGCTTATGGAAAAGAACTTGCATGATATCTTTTGTCCTACCCTCTCGTGGCAGCGGGGTCCTATTGGAAACCAAGGGATATTAAGGCCTCCTTTTAATAGAGTACCAGACCAAAGCATTAACACTTAGTGAATACATATGAACTCCTCAAACTACGGTCATCACCGGGAGTGGTCCCGATTATTGTCACTTCGGGGTTGTCGGATCATAACACATAGTAGGTGACTAATGACTTGCAAGATAGGATCAAGAACTCACATATATTCATGAAAACATAGTAGGTTCAGATCTGAAATCATGGCACTCGGTCCCTAGTGACAAGCATTAAGCATAGAAAAGTCATAGCAACATCAATCTCAGAACATAATGGATACTAGGGATCAAACCCTAACAAAACTAACTCGATTACATGATAAATCTCGTCCAACCCATCACCGTCCAGCAAGCCTACGAAGGAATTACTCACGCACGGCGGTGAGCATCATGAAATTGGTGACGGAGGATGGTTGTTGATGAGACGGTGATGGATGCCCCTCTCCGAAGCCCCGAACGGACTCCAGATCAGCCCTCCCGAGAAAGATTAGGGCTTGGCGGCGGCTCCGTATCATAAAACGCGATGAATCCTTCTCTCTGATTTTTTCTCCCCGAACGTGAATATATGGAGTTGGAGTTGAGGTCGGTGGAGTCTCAGGGGGCCCACGAGGCAGGGGGCGTGCCCCAGGGGGGTGGGTGCGCCCTGCACCCTCGTGGACAGGGTGTGGGCCCCCTGATGCTGATTCTTTCGCCAGTATTCTTTATTATTTCCAAAACGTGTCTCCGTGGATTTTCAAGTCATCCCGAGAACTTTTATTTCTGCACAAAAATAACACCATGGCAATTCTGCTGAAAACAACGTCAGTCCGGGTTAGTTCCATTCAAATCATGCAAGTTAGAGTCCAAAACAAGGGCAAAAGTGTTTGGAAAAGTAGATATGTTGGAGACGTATCAGGCACCCTCCAGGATGTCATCCAAGTATCGCTCCGGCTTGCGGTAGTCCTTGCCTTCGGGGGGACCCTCGACTGCCACGACAACGGCCTTCATCTTCGCCCAGTGCATCTTGACACGGGCAAAGGCCATCCGCGCGCCCTCTATGCACGCCAAGCGCTTCACAGCCTCAACTCGAGGCAAGGCGTCGCCGAGCCGCTTGACCAGAATGAAGTAAATGCTAGGAATGGGTCCGGCTAGCCATAGCCGGACTATAATGTCCTTCATGGCCAAACCGGACATCCTATGCAACTCAGCCAGCTGCATCATCTGGTTGTTTAGCAGCGCTGGCCGCCCCGGCGCCAGGTACTACGACTAGAAGAGCTTCTCCATTGTGTTCCCTTCTTGGGCCCGGAAATACTACGCGGCATCGGCAGCACTCCTCGGGAGATCCGCAAAGGCATCTGGAGCACTCGATAGTCGATTTAGCAAAGCATATCTTCGACTGCCAAATATACTCTGTAAAGGAAAAGGCTTACCAGCCGCTATTTGTCGGGCTTGCTTGATCTCCTCACGAGCCGCCCGGGACTCGCTCCGCGCCTCCTTTGCCTCTTGAAGAGCCTTGGTGAGTTCGGTCGCTTGGGCCTTATTACTCTCCTCCAAGGCCTCACACTTGTTGGCGGCATCCTGGAGCGCCTGCTCCACTTCGGTCACCCGCTCCTCACACTTACTATGGGTAACCTGATCGGCCTTTAAATCTGCAGCCGCTTTGTCTGCGGCCACTTTGCTCGCCTTCGCCTCCTCCTTGGCTTCGACAAGGGCACTCTTGAGGGTCTCGACCTCGGTCGCGCTGCCTACAATCATACACATAGCAGCACATGAGCTTAAATCTGAGTTGGCATTACAATTTAGGCTTGCAAGGGATCTTTTAAAAGGATACCTTGTGCCTCATCAAACCGCTTATTAATGCGGTCGATCTCGTCATCAGCCAGCTTCAGCTTCCGCTTGAGTTCAGAAGCTTCAGCGGCCTGGGCGGAAGCCGCCAACAGTGAAGCCTATTTATCAAAATAGACACGTATATTATCTCCTGCGAAAACTACTCGATCCTCTATTCGGCCCTTCTTTGCAAAATCCGAACAGAGTCTCAAGGGCTACTATCTATACACAAGCATTATTTATGGACATGCAAAAGCGGCTAAGAATAATACATTGCATACATCAAAGCCTGTTAACAGGTTGGTGAAAGCTTCGTTCAACCCGCTTTTGGCGGACTGAACCTTCTCAACCACCGTACCCATCAGGGTATGGTGCTCCTCCATGATGGAAGCACGTTGAAGTGCTTCCCTCAAAGTGTCCGGCGCCTCCGGATTGATGGAGGACGCCGGTGGAGTCGGCACTCCCCCCTCCTTCAAAGAGGGTTGCTCTCTCGATTCCGGGACCGTGTGGGTCTCTGGAGTGGCATTCGGCTAGGGACCGGACTGGTCCGGCCCCCCGTCGTCAGTCTCCATGGGGGTTGTGCCCCCCCTCCCCGTGTTTTTGGCAGCCGAGGCATTACCCTCTGGCGCCGTCTCAGTGACCTTCCGCACCTCTCCCTGGCCCGGAGAGGTCCTTTGGGATAACACCTCGGTGTCATCCGCGACATGTGGCAGAGAGGCTCGCGGAGGCGTCTCGCTCTCCAACATCTCCGGCGCCAGGGAGTTCCCCGAAGACGATGATTGTTGGGGAAGATCACGGGCCTGACTGAAATACATAAATTATATTTTGTCCTACAATTCGTACAAGGCCGGACATATGCATACTATCTTTGAATACTTACGATTCGGCCAGGGGCTTCGCCCTGGGGCGCCACTGGGGATGGCTTCTGCATCCGAGTCTGAGCCATCCGAGAGGGATATCTTTCCCCTTTTGGACGCCTCCGCCTCTAGGTCAGCGGAGGCCACCCTCTTCTTCTTCTTCTCCTTGAGGGGAGAATTGCTCTCTTCCTCCTCCTCCTCTTCGTCTTCATCTCCCTCGTGGGAGGAGAGAGCTTAGGTATCTCCAGACACAGTGTCCGGAGTACCTTTACGGTGAAGGCCACTTTTGGCCTCCTTGCCCTTCTTCTTGGTCTTCTTCTCCGGCGCCTGGTACGGCACTGGGACCAGCATCCTCGTTAGCAGAGGAATGGCTGGGTCTTCGGGTATCGGAGCCGGACATCGGATCCGCTCCGCCTTCTTTGTCCAGCCCTGAGGGAAGAATGGAAAGCTCAGCATACCCCTTGGATTTACAAGTTGAAGTTATGTTCGAAAATCATAAAACTTACTGGAGTGGCCGGATGAGCGCAGTCGAGGCCGATGTCTTCGGTCGTCTCCGGCCACGACTTTCGAGCCTTGAAAAGCAGCTTCTAGATCTATCTGTGCGTCGTGCCAAAGAATCACTGCAGGGTCTGAGGGCCAGCCGGATCGAACTCCCACATGTGGAGAGGCCGGCGCTGGCAGGGGAGAATCCTGCGAAAAAGCATCACTTGGATCACATCAGCAAGACTGGTGTTCTTCTCCATCATATTCTTGATGCGCTTCTGCAGCATCATCACCTCATCGGATAATGACCAATCCAGGCCCTTGTTAATCCATGATGCAAGCCGCATTGGAGGTCTAGATTTAAACTCAGGAGTGGCGGCCCATGTGGCGTCGCGAGGTTCTGTGATATAGAACCACTCCTATTGCCATCCCTTCACGGTCTCCACAAAGGCCCCCTTGGGCCAGGTAACGTTGGGGAGCTTGCTCACCATGGCGCCGCCGCAGTCCGCATGTTGCCCGTCGACCACTTTTGGCTTCATGTTGAAGACCTTAAGCCATAGGCCGAAGTGGGGTGGGGGGGGGGGGGAATGCGGAGGAGTGCCTCGCACACGATGATGAACGCCGAAATGTGGAGAATGGAATTTGGAGCTAGATCGTGGAAATCTAGCCCGTAATAGAACATGAGGCCGCAGACGAAAGGGTGGAGGGGAAACCCTAGTCCGCAGAGAAAGTGGGGGATAAACACCACCCTCTCATTGGGCTCTGGAGTAGGGATGATCTGCTTTTTGGCAGGGAGCCGATGCGCGATGTTCGCGACCAAGTATCCCGCTTCCCGGAGTTCCTTGAAGTTCCTCTCCGTGACGGAGGAAGCCATCCACTTGCCCTGCGAGCCGGATCCGGACATGGCTGGAGTGTTTGGTGGGGACGGAAAAGATCGAAACTTGGGTGCTGGAGCTCGAGGATCAAAACTAAGGCCAGACATAACATTTCGCCGAAAAAGCTGTCAGTGGACATGACTTACTTTGTTTAAGTATTTTGCCCCTGTGGTTGGTGGTTGTAACTATTATACAGAGCCGGATTCAGTTCTCTTGTTCGGAGGACTGCTTTGGTGTATTCGGAGGAGGAAGCCGCCTTGCAATGCCAAAGACAATCTGCACGCCAGACACATCGTCATTGAAGCCTGATTCAGGGGCTACTGAGGGAGTCCTGGATTATGGGGTCCCCGAGCGTCCGGGCTATGTGACATGGGTCGGACTGATGGGCCGTGAAGATACAAGATAGAAGGCCATCCCCCGTGTCCGGATGGGACTCTCCTTTGCGTGGATGGCAAGCTTGGCGTCCGGATGTGAAGTTTCCTTTCTCTGTAAACCGACTGTGTACAACCCTAGGCCTCTCCGGTGTTTATATAAACAGGAGGGTTTAGTCCGCAGAGGTGATCATAATCATACAGGCTAGACGTCTAGGGTTTAGCCATTACGATCTCGAGGTAGATCAACTCTTGTAACCCCTATACTCATCAAAGTCAATCAAGCAGGTAGTAGGATATTACCTCCATTAAGAGGGCCCGAACCTGGGTAAACATCATGTCCCCCGTCTCCTGTTACCTTTGATCCTCAGATGCACAGTTCGGGACCCCTACCCGAGATCAGCCGGTTTTGATACCGACAATGATATGTTTTGTAAAAGTTATCGGCAACTGGCAGGAGCCTTATGGTTGCCACTTTAATGTATGAAATGCAATCGCCATGTAATTGCTTTACTTTATCACTATGCATTAGCAATAGTTGTTGAAGCAATAGTTGGCGAGACGACAATGATGCTACGATGGAGATCAAGGTGTCAAGCCGGTGACGATGGAGATCATGACGGTGCTTTGGAGATGGAGATCAAAGGCACAAGATGATGATGGCCATATCATGTCACATATTTTGATTGCATGTGATGTTTATCTTTTATGGATCTTATTTTGCATAGTACGGCGGTAGCATTATAGGATGATCCCTCACTAAAATTTCAAGGTATAAGTGTTCTCCCTGAGTATGCACCGTTGCGACAGTTCGTCGTGCCGAGACACCACATGATGATCGTGTGTGATAAGCTCTATGTTCACATACAACGGGTGCAAGACAGTTTTGCACGTGCGGAATACTCGGGTTAAACTTGTCAAGCCTAGCATGTACAGACATGGCCTCGGAACACTGGAGACCGAAAGGTCGAATGTGAATCATATAGTAGATATGATCAACATAGAGATGTTCACCATTGAAAACTACTCCATCTCACGTGATGATCGGACATGGTTTAGTTGATATGGATCACGTGATCATTTAGATGACTCAAGGGATGTCTATCTAAGTGGGAGTTCTTAAGTAATATGATTAATTGAACTTAATTTATCATGAACTTAGTCCTGATAGTATTTGCATATATATGTTGTAGATCAATAGCTTGCGTTTAGCTCCCTATTTTATTTTTGATATGTTCCTAGAGAAAACTAAGTTGAAAGATGATAGTAGCAATGATGCGGACTGGGTTCATGATCTGAGGATTATCCTCATTGCTGCACAGCAGAATTATGTCCTTGATGCACCGCTAGGTGACAGACCTATTGCAGGAGCAGATGCAGATGTTATGAACGGTTGACAAGCTCGAAATGATAACTACTTGATAGTTTAGTGCACCATGCTTTACGGCTTAGAACCGGGACTTCAAAATGTTTTGAACGCCACAGAGCATATGAGATGTTCCAAGAGTTGAAATTGGAATTTCAGACTCATGCCCGTGTTAAGAGGTATGAGACCTCTGACAAGTACTTTGCCTACAAGATGGAGGAGAATAGCTCAACTAGTGAGCATGTGCTCAGAATGTCTGGGTACTACAATCACTTGAATAAAGTGCGAGTTAATCTTCCAGATAAGATAGTGATTGACAGAGTTCTCTAGTCACTATCACCAAGCTACTAGAACTTGGTGATGAACTATAATATGCAAGGGATGACAAAAATGATTCCCAAGCTCTTCGCATTGCTGAAATCAGCGAAGGTCAAAATCAAGAAATAGCATCAAGTGTTGATGGTTAACAAGACCACTAGTTTCAAGAAAAAGGGCAAGGGAAAGAAAGGGAACTTCAAGAAGAATGGCATGCAAGTTGGCACTCCCATGAAGAAGCCCAAAGCTAGACCCAAGCCTAAAGCTGAGTGCTTCTACTGCAAAGGAAATGGTCACTAGAAGCGGAATTTCCCCAAATATTTGGCGGATAAGAAGGATGGCAAAGTGAACAAAGGTATATTTGATATACAGATTATTGATTTGTACTTTACTAGTGTTCATAGCAGCCCCTGTTGGGGAACGTAGTAATTTCAAAAAAATTCCTACGCACACGCAAGATCATGGTGATGCATAGCAATGAGGGGGGGAGAGTGTTGTCCACGTACCCTCGTAGACCGACAGCGGAAGCGTTATCACAACGCGGTTGATGTAGTCGTACGTCTTCACGATCCGACCGATCAAGTACCGAACGTACGGCACCTCCAAGTTCTACACACGTTCAGCTCGATGACGTCCCTCGAACTCCGATCCAGCCGAGTGTTGAGGGAGAGTTTCATCAGCATGACGGCGTGGTGACGATGATGATGTTCCACCGACGCAGGGCTTCGCCTAAGCTCCGCGACGGTATTATCGAGGTGTAATCTGGTGGAGGGGGCACCGCACACGGCTAAAATATCGTATATCAAGTGTGTCTAGAGGTGCCCCCCTGCCCCCGTATATAAAGGAGCAAGGGGGAGGCCGGCTGCCTATGGGCGCGCCAAGGAGAGGGGGGAGTCCTCCTCCTAGTAGGAGTAGGACTCCCCTTTCCTAGTCCTACTAGGAAAAGAAGGGGGGGAAGGAAAGAGAGGGAGAGGGAGAGGGAAAGGGGGCTGCGCCCCCCTCTCCTAGTCCAACTAGGACTCCTCCTGGGAGGGGGCGCACCACCTCCTGGCTGCTGCCCTCTCTCTCCCCTCAAGGCCCACTAAGGCCCAATACTTCCCCGGGGGGTTCCGGTAACCCTCCGGCACTCCGGTTTAATCCGAAACTTCTCCGGAACGCTTCCGGTGTCCGAATATAGTCGTCCAATATATCAATCTTTACGTCTCGACCATTTCGAGACTCCTCGTCATGTCTGTGGTCACATCCGGGACTCCGAACAACCTTCGGTACATCAAAACATATAAACTCATAATAAAACTGTCATCGTAACTTTAAGCGTGCGGACCCTTTGGGTTCGAGAACTATGTAGACATGACCGAGACACCTCTCCGGTCAATAACCAATAGCGGGACATGGATGCCCATATTGGCTCCCACATATTCTACGAAGATCTTTATCAGTGAGACCGCATAACAACATACGTTGCTCCCTTTGTCATCGGTATGTTACTTGCCCGAGATTCGATCGTCAGTATCTCGATACCTAGTTCAATCTCGTTACCGGCAAGTCTCTTTACTCGTTCCGTAATACATCATCCTGCAACTAACTCATTAGTCACAATGCTTGCAAGGCTTATAGTGATGTGCATTACCGAGTGGGCCCAGAGATACCTCTCCGACAATTGGAGTGACAAATCCTAATCTCGATATACGCCAACCCAACAAGTACCTTTGGAGACACCTGTAGAGCACCTTTATAATCACCCAATAACGTTGTGACGTTTGGTAGCACACAAAGTGTTCCTCCGATAAACGGGAGTTGCATAATCTCATAGTCATAGGAACATGTATAAGTCATGAAGAAAGCAATAGCAACATACTAAACGATCGGGTGCTAAGCTAACGTAATGGGTCATGTCAATCACGTCATATCCTAATGAGGTGATCCCGTTAATCAAATGACAACTCATGTCTATTGCTAGGAAACATAACCATCTTTGATTAACGAGCTAGTCTAGCAGAGGCATACTAGTGACACTTTGTTTGTCTATGTATTCACACATGTATTATGTTTCCTGTTAATACAATTCTAGCATGAATAATAAACATTTATCATGATATAAGGAAATATATAATACTTTATTATTGCCTCTAGGGCATATTTCCTTTAGCCCCTGGGTATTTGATACCGGTTCAGTTGCTAAATTTAGTAACTCGAAACGGGAGTTGGAGAATGAAGAGAGACTAGTTAAGGACGAGGTGACGAGTGTGTTGGAGGTAATTCCAAGGTCGGTAGGATCACCATCGCACACTCCCTCTACCTTCGGGATTAGTTTTGAACCTTAAATAAATGTTTTTTGGTGTATGTGTTGAGCATTAATATGGTTTGATCATGTTTATTGCAATACGGTTATTCATTTAATACAGAGAATAATTGTTATTCTGTTTACATGAATAAAACCTTATATGGTCATACACCCAATGTGAATGGTTTATTGAATCTCGATCGTAGTGATACACATATTCATTAAATTGATGCCAAAAGATGCAAAACTGATAATGATAGTGCAACATACTTGTGGCACTGCCGTTTAGGTCATATTGGTGTAAAGCGCATGAAGAAACTCCATGCAGATGGGCTTTTGGAATCACTTGATTATGAATCATTTGATACTTGCGAACCATGCCTCATGGGCAAGATGACTAAAACTCCGTTCTCCGGAACAATGGAGCGAGCTAATGACTTATTGGAAATAATACATACCGATGTATGCGGTCTGATGAATGTTTAGGCTCGCGGCGGGTATCGTTATTTTCGGACCTTCACAGATCATTTGATCATATATAGGTATATCTACTTAATGAAACACAAGTCTGAAGCATTTGAAAAGTTCAAAGAATTTCTGAGTGAAGTGGAGAATCATCATAACAAGAAAATAAAGTTTCTACGATCTGATCGGGGAGGCGAATATTTGAGTTACGAGTTTGGCCTTCATTTAAAACAATGTGGAATAGTTTCGCAACTCATGCCACCTGGAACACCACAGCGTAATGGTGTGTCCGAACGTCGTAACCATACTTTATCAGATATGGTGCAATATATGATGTCTCTTACCAATTTACCACTATCGTTTTGGGGTTATGTATTAGAGACAACTACATTCACGTTAAATAGGGCACCGTCTAAATCCGTTGAGATGACACCGTATGAACTGTGGTTTCGCAAGAAACCTAAGCTATCGTTTCTTAAAGTTTGGGGTTGCGATGCTTATGTGAAAAAGCTTCAGCCTGATAAGCTCAAACCCAAATCGGAGAAGTGCGTCTTCATAGGATACCCAAAAGAAACAGTTGGGTACACCTTCTACCACAGATCCGAAGGCGATATCTTTGTTGCTAAGAATGGATCCTTTCTAGAGAAGGAGTTTCTCTCGAAAGAAGTGAGTGGGAGGAAAGTAGAAGTTGATGAGGTAATTGTACCTTCTCTCGAATTGGAAGTAGTTCATCACAGAAAACCGTTCCCGTGATGCCTACACCAATTAGAGAGGAAGCTAATGATGATGATCATGAAACTTCAGACCAAGCTACTACCAAACCTTGTAGGTCAACCAGAGTACGTTCCACACAAGAGTGGTACAATAATCCTGTTCTGGAAGTCATGTTACTAGACCATGATGAACCTACAAACTATGAGGAAGCGATGATGAGCCCAGATTCTGCAAAATGGCTTGAGGCCATGAAATTTGAGATGGGATGCATGTATGAGAACAAAGTATGGACTTTGGTTGACTTGCCCGATGATCGGCAAGCCATTAAGTATAAATGGATCTTCAAGAGGAAGACGGACGCTGATGGTAGTGTTACTATCTACAAAGCTCGACTTGTCGCAAAAGGTTTTTGACAAGTTCAAGGTGTTGACTACGATGAGACTTTCTCACTCGTAGCGGTGATTAAGTCTGTCCGAATCATGTTAACAATTGCCACATTTTATGAAATCTGGCAAACGGATGTCAAAACTGCATTCCTTAATGGATTTCTTAAACAAGAGTTGTATATGATGCAACCAGAAGATTTTGTCGATCCTAGAGGTGCTAACAAAGTGTGCAAACTCCAGCGATGCATCTATGGACTGGTGCAAGCATCTTGGCGCTGGAATTTACGCTTTGATGAGGTGCTCAAAGCATATGGATTTATACAGACTTATGGTGAAGCTTGTATTTACAGGAAAGTGAGTGGGAGCCTTGTAGCATTTCTTATATTATATGTGGATGACATATTGTTGATCAGGAATGATATAGAATTTCTGGATAGCATAAAAGGATACTTGAATAAGAATTTTTCAATGAAAGACCTCGGTGAAGCTGCTTATATATTGGGCATCAAGATCTATAGAGATAGATGAAGACACTTGATAGGACTTTTCACAAAGCACATACCTTGATAAAGTTTTGAAGCAGTTCAAACTGGATCTGTCAAAGAAAGGGTTTTTGCCTGTGTTACAAGGTGTGAAGTCGAGTAAGACTCAAAACCCGACCACGGCAGAATATAGAGAGAGAATGAAAGTCATTCCCTATGCCTCAGTCCTAGGTTCCATAAAGTATGCCATGCTGTGTACCAGACCTGTTGCGTGCCTTGCCAGGAGTTTGGCAAGGGGGTACAATAGTGATCCAGGATTAGATCACTGGACAATGGTCAAAATTATCCTTAGGTACCTAAAGAGGACTAACGAAATGTTTCTCGGTTATGGAGGTGATAAAGAGTTCGTCATAAAGAGTTACGTCGATGCAAGCTTTGACACCAATCTGGATGACTCTGAATCTTGATCTGGATACATATTGGAAGTGGGAGCAATTAGCTAGAGTAGCTCCATGCAGAGCATCGTAGACATAGAAATTTGCAAAATACATGCGGATCTGAACGTGGCAGACCCATTGACTAAACTTCTCTCAGAAGCAAAACACGATCACACACTACTGCAGGATGCTGCTAACGCGACACTACGATCAGAGACCCTTCGACGAAATTGTGTGCGATGCAATAATCGCAAACGATGGTGTAAAAAAACCGTCAAAAAGGTGCAAAACATGTGCGATGATGGATGCATCAAACACGATTCAGATTTTAGTTGCACGTGCGATGTAGGGCATGCGGTTCAGTTCAATTAGCTGTTTGCGATGAGGAGGAACAAAAGAAACGGGCAGCCAGATGAAGGTGTGTGCGATATGCAACATACGGTTCACTCGGATGAACTGTTTGTGATTAGGCAACATAAAAGAACGGTCAGCCAGATTAAGGTGTGTGCGATATACGACATGCGGTTCACTCGGATGAACTATCTGTGTTGAGACAAGAGAATAGAAACGGTTCAATATAACAAGATGTGTGTGATACGCGGCAAACAGGTTTGTAATCAGAAATGTGTGCAAAGATCAATAATAACAGAGACGATTGCTTCTAATAAGACGTATGTGATATGCTCTGTCTACACAACATCTATTGGCCATAAGGATGCGAAGAGGCATCCTATATCAGCAAGGACTAGCTGTTCCACCAATATCTCATCTAAAAGAACTCTCAAGTTAACCGTGCTCAGGCTAGAGCAGCCATCATATGGGTGACTGGATGTGAAGTTGTCTTAATGTTAAATTAACTGATAGGATGGGTCATAAAGGTCAAATTAAATGACCTCTATGATCCATCCCATCAGTTAATGGGTCATAAAGGTCAAATTAAATGGCCTCTATGATCCATCCCATCAGTTAAATTAACCTCGAGGTCCTTGTTTTTTTAACACATGTTAAAGAAGGTCTACCGCATTACTTTTTGACAATGTGCGATACGTGGCATACAGTTGATCCATCCGACCTGTTTATGATGGAATAAGCCATGTGTGTTGTGGGCAAACGCTTGCTAGTATACAACCATTTGCGATTGATGAATTCATCACCGACGGGTTCCCTAGTGTGGTCCGTGTTCATCTGATCATCATCTAATTCTTGTGCTAGCTTGATGTTCCTTCTATGCTAAGTTTCCACTAATTGATGGCGTTTTATGAACACGCCACCGTTTCCCACCATTTCCTCACCTGTTTCCCGCCACCCAGCGATATTGCGCATAAACCTAGGTGCCATGCGACGCATGGAGGCGACAAGCGCAACCTGTAGCACATCCACCTTTCCCAAGCATGCCAACCGACCAAACCGCCACCTCTGCCATCAACCTCGTCGACGAGGAAAACGAGCAGGTGCCACGGCGCGTCGAGGCCGAGGCGCTCCCCGGCAATGCGATGGACAACGCCGTGATGCGCGTCATCACCAGGGTTGAGCAGACCCTTGGCGCATGGCGCTTGAGCGCCGCGGATCAAGATAGGCATGTCACCGCCGACAGGCTGTAGCTCGCCGCACAACATGATCGATGGCGCGCCGCAGAAAAAGCTAGGCGCGTCCGTGCCGATATGCCGCGGCTCGCCGCACGGCGAGACCGTTGGAGCGCCGCAGAGCGAGAGGCGCGGCGCGCCGCATAGCAAGAGCGGATCCATCGGTGCTTTCCTGCTGTCGACACGGTGTGGCAGCTAGGTACACGTCCTGTCAGTACCCCCATTCCTTGCCAGGAGTGGGCAGAGGCCCTCTGCACCATACTTGCACCATAGGCCAACCGCACCGTTGTTACACTGGACACCCGCCGTGCCATTCTCACGGGTCGCGCTGTTCGCCTTGTCCGCGGCCCGCTCGATGCCAACGCGCTGGTCGGTAGGCTCGACCGCCTCCTTCACCCAGGTGTCCACCTGGGCGCAGTAGAGGAACATGGCCGTCGCATCCTCGAGCTGGTGATCTCCGATGAAATAGCCAACTTGGAGCTCGAGATCGCGCTCCAGATGTACCGTGAGTGTGTCGACCGCTTGGACGAACGCCTGCACGAGTTCAGGCAGAGCCAAGAGCTACCGTAGGCAAGGGCTGCTGGTCATGGTCTCATGGACGCGTTTTATTTTGTTGAGTCGTTTCGACGTGGATAGCTATGTATTCACAACAATCATAATATTGCTCTGTTTCAATGTGTGTACTCTGTTTTCCGTTCTTATATGTTCTGTTTCAACGTGTGTATATACGCTTTCCATTCTGTATATGTGGATGATAACAGCTAGATTTAAATTAGTATACAAAAACAGATCGAAAATGGAATTCATAACATATATATATATATATATATATATTAATTGTTCATTAGTTCATCACAGAATATATATATATATATAATATCATCACAAATACGTGATGATACTTAACTACTAGGTACAATGCATAAAATTGAAAACGAACAATACTAAAACTAATAATCCCTCCTGGGGCCAGTATTCCGGCAGCCCCTCGCCAGCAGCTCCCTGGTGCGCGGCGTCTTCCTAGTGCGGAGGCAGTACTCCGCCTCCTCCGCCTCGCAACGCTTGACGTACCAATCTGCCTCTTGCTGGCGGACGAGCGCGAACGATCTTGCCATTTTGTTGGGCGTCCACCAGAGCTCCTCGTTGGTGGCACGCTAGAGCTTATTGGCCCACCTCCATGCAGCGACGAGGCGCCCAGCACCTTTGACCTTCCTCGCGGAGTACCCGTCTTCATACACCTCCTCCGCACGACGACGCGCCCGCCCCCAAAGCTCCGCCGCCTCCTTTTTCCAGGCGGCATCACGGGCTTCACAGGCCACCTGGTACCTGGCTTCCTCCTCCGCCATCTCCTTCTTGAACGCCACTTGCCTGGCTTTCTCAGCCGGTGGCAGCGACTTACATAGACAAAGATTGTACAGGCCCGAAAACCAATCCAAATTTGGGGGCTCCAGCGGCGCGTAGGGGTCCTCGTCGCTTCTATTCGAGTGAGCGTCCTTGGGGGGCGGCGACTCCTCATTGGCACATGGGCAGACCGGCGGCGCCATGGCAGAGATTTGAGAGAGAGAGAGAGAGTGTGTGCGAGCGAGGGGAGGATGTAGATGAGAATGCAGGCAGGACGACGTGAGCAATGTAGTATTTATTGGCGGACGGAATCTAGATCGACGGGAACAGTACACACACCGGTCGCCAGAATTTACAAGTACTGTAGTTTGAATTACACACGATTGCTGCAGCACAATCCGTGTGTGTACATAATAGCTGACGGTTTCCAATACAGAACCGTGTCTGATTAGTGACCCCCGCCACTCACCTACCAAACCTCGAGCCGCGAGATAGAGTGCCAATCATGTGGGGGCTGGTTGTCTTGCCATATCTTTACATTTTCTTTTTTGAACACCAGATATTTACATCGTTTGATGATTTTTTAACTCGCACATAAGTACACAAAAATATGATTTTCCAAACTGTTATGGTTAGCCGTTGCATGTAGATGTAGTTCAAATTTGAATTACAGTCATTAAATGGCTAGAAAATCACTTAAATGTCTTTAAAATGTCAAATGACCCCTAGAATTTTCCAAATTTTCACATGACAGTTGTACTAGTGCATGTCAAACATAGAAAAAAATTGAAGGCCGTAAGAGGAAGCTATCTCCTGTTCGTCAGCAAACATGCATGGTTCCCTCTCGGAACCACGAGCCTTCTAGTGAGTTGCTCCGGTTTGTGAGGGGTGTGTGTCCAAACTTTCGTCAAACATGCCAATTTTTTTACCACATCATCTTGGTGGCATGACAATACATCAAGCAAGGTTTCATGTTTTTCTGATCATTTTTTAATTTTTTGGAATTAAAATGTCATGGCACTTCATGCATGTGCCCATGCCGTGAGACCAATATGTTTGAAAATTCCTTCTAATTTACTGCACATGGAATTAACTCGCACACAAGTACACAAATAAGATTTTTCAAACCGTTATGGTTAGTTGTTGCATGTATATGTAGTTCAAATTTGAATTACGGTCATTAAATGGCTAGAAAATCACTTAAATGTCTTTAAAAGGTCAAATGACCCCTGAAATTTTCCAAATTTTTACATGACGGTTGTATTAGTGCACGTTAAATGTAGAAAAAAATTGAAGGCCGTAAGAGGAAGCTATCTCCCGTTCGTCATCAAACATGCATTGTTCCCACTCGGAACCATGAGCCGTCTAGTGAGTTGCTCCGGTTTGTGAGGGGGGTGTGTCCAAACTTTCGTCAAATAGGCCAATTTTTTTACCACATCATCTTGGTGGCATGACATTACATCAAGCACATCAAGCAAGGTTTCATGTTTTTCTAATCATTTTTTAATTTTTTGGAATTAAAATGCCTTGGCACTCCATTCATGTGTCCATGCCGTGAGACCAATATGTTTGAAAATTCCTTCTAATTCACTACACATGGAATTAACTCGCACACAAGTGCACAAATATGATTTTTCAAACCGTTATGGTCAGGTGTTGCATGTGGATGTAGTTCAAATTTGAATTACGGTCACTAAATGGCTAGAAAATCACTTAAATTTCTTTAAAAGGTCAAATGACCCCTAGAATTTTCCAAAATTTTACATTACAGTTGTAGTAGTGCACGTTAAACGTAGAAACATTTTGAATGTCGTAAGAGGAAGCTATCTCCTATTCGTCATCAAACATGCATTGTTCCCTCTCAGAACCACAAGCCTTCTAGTGAGTTGCTCTAGTTTGTGAGGGGTGGTGTCCAAACTTTCGTCAAACGTGCCAATTTTTTTACCACATCATCTTGGTGGCATGACATTACATCAAGCAAGGTTTCATGTTTTTCTGATCATTTTTAAATTTTTTGGAATTAAAATGCCATGGCACTCCATGCATGCATATGCATGTGTCCATGTCATAAGACCAATATGCTTGAAAATTCCTTCTAATTTACTGCACATGGAATTAACTCGCACACAAGTACACAAATATGATTTTTCAAACCGTTATGGTTAGCCGTTGCATGTAGATGTAGTTCAAATTTGAATTACGGTCATTAAATGGCTAGAAAATCACTTAAATGTCTTCAAAAGGTCAAATGACCCCTGGAATTTTCCAAATTTTCACATGACAGTTGTATTAGTGCACGTTACATGTAGAAAAAAAATTTGAAGGCCGTAAGAGGAAGCTATCTCCCGTTCGTCATCAAACATGCATTGTTCCCTCTCGGAACCACGAGCCTTCTAGTGAGTTGCTCCGGTTTGTGAGGGGTGTGTGTCCAAACTTTCGTCACACATGCCAAAATTTTTACGACATCATCTTTGTGGCATGACATTACATCAACAAGGTTTCATGTGTTTCTGTTTTTTTGGAATTTAAATGCCATGGCACTCCATGCTTAATTGTGTCATAACCATTAGACCAATATGTTTGAAAATTCCTTCCAATTTACTTCACATGGAATTAAATCGCACACAAGTACACAAAATATGACTTTTCAAACCGTTATGGTTAGCTGTTGCATGTACATGTAGTTCAAATCTCAATTACGGTCATTAAATGGCTAGAAAATCACTTAAATTTCTTAAAAGGTCAAATGGCCCCTGAAATTTTCCAAAATTAGACATGACAGTTGATACGTCTTCGTCGTATCTACTTTTCCAAACACTTTTGCGCTTGTTTTGGACTCTAACTTGCATGATTTGAATGGAACTAACCCGGTCTGACGCTGTTTTCAGCAGAATTGCCATGGTGTCATTTTTGTGCAGAAATAAAAGTTATCGGAATGACCTGAAAATCAACGGAGATTATTTTTGGAATTAATAAAAAATAATGGCAAAAGAATCAAGGCCAGGGGCCCACACCCTGTCCACGAGGGTGGGGGCGCGCCTACCCCCCTGGGCGCGCCCCCTGGCTCGTGGGCCCCCTGGTGCTCCACCGACGTCAACTCCAACACTATACATTCACGTTCGGGGAGAAAAAATTTAGGGAGAAGGATTCATCGCGTTTTACGATACGGAGCCGCCGCCAAGCCTTAATTTCTCTCGGGAGGGCTGATCTGGAGTCCGTTCGGGGCTCTGGAGAGGGGAATCCGTCGCCATTGTCATCATCAACCTTCCTCCATCACCAATTTCTTGACGCTCACCGCCGTGCGTGAGTAATTCCATCGTAGGCTTGCTGGACGGTGATGGGTTGGATGAGATTTACCATGTAATCGAGTTAGTTTTGTTAGGGTTTGATCCCTAGTATCCATTATGTTCTGAGATTGATGTTGCTTTGACTTTGCTATGCTTAATGCTTGTCACTAGGGCCGAGTGCCATGATTTCAGATCTGAACCTATTATGTTTCCATGAGTATATGTGAGTTCTTGATCCTATCTTGCAAGTCTATAGTCACCTATTATGTGTTATGATCCGTTAACCCCGAAGTGACAATAATCGGGACCACTACCGGTGATGATCGTAGTTTGAGGAGTTCATGTATTCACTAAGTGTTAATGCTTTGGTCCGGTACTCTATTAAAAGGAGGCCTTAATATCCCTTAGTTTCCAATAGGACCCCGCTGCCACGGGAGGGTAGGACAAAAGATGTCATGCAAGTTCTTTTCCATAAGCACGTATGACTATATTCGGAATACATGCCTAATTACATTGCTGAATTGGAGCTAGTTCTGTGTCACCCTATGTTATAACTATTGCATGAGGAATCGCAACCGGCATAATTCTCCATCACCGATCCAATGCCTACGAGCTTTCCACATAATGTTCTTCGTTTATTTACTTTTCCGTTGCCACTGTTACAATCACTACAATACTGCTACTGTTACTTTTATCACCGTTACCGTTACTTCCATACTACTTTGCTACTAAATACTTTGCTGCAGATACTAAGTTATCCAGGTGTGGTTGAATTGACAACTCAACTGCTAATACTTGAGAATATTGTTTGGCTCCCCTTGTGTCGACTCAATAAATTTGGGTTTAATACTCTACCCTTGAAAACTGTTGCGATCCCCTATACTTGTGGGTTATCAAGACTATTTTCTGGCGCCGTTGCCAGGGAGCATAGGTCTATTCCTTGAGTCACTTGGGATTTATATCTGCTAGTCACTATGAGGAACTTGAAAGACGAAAGAACTAAGATTTTTTTCCCTCAACTACAAGGGGAGGTAAGGAACTGCCATCTAGCTCTGCACTTGATTCACCTTCTGTTTTGAGTAAGCTTGCGACACCTAAACCTGCTTTTGCTATTAATTCTGATTTGTCGCATGTTATTGATAATGCCACTTCTGCTATGCATGATACTTATGATGAAACTACTTCTATGCTTGATACTACTGTGCCACTAGGTGAATTTCTTGATGAACAACTTGCTAGGGCTAGAGAGAATGAAATTATTGAAACTGATAATATTGATGAAAGTGATGATGAAGATTCTCCCCCTAGATATGAATTGCCTGTTGTGCCTGAGGGTTATGTTATGGATGAAGAAACTACTAGAGACTTTCTTGCTTGCAATGATAGGAGTGATCTTACGAAATTATTAGCTAAGCTGAAAGAAAAATCTCTGAATGCTAGAATGAAGTATGACCCTGCTTTTGCTACTTCACTATCTTTATTACTAATAAGGATTATGATTTCTCTGTTGATACTAAGATAATTACTTTGGTTGAATCTGATCCTTTCTATGGCTATGAATCTGAAACTGTTGTGGCACATCTTACTAAATTAAATGATATAGCCACCCTGTTCACTAATGATGAGAAAACTCGCTACTACTATATGCTAAGATATGGTTTAATTCTCTTGATCCTGGTTGTGTGCATAGTCCCCAGGATATGATTTACTACTTCTCTGCTAAATATTTCCCCGCTCATAAGAAACAAGCTGCTTTAAGGGAAATTTATAATTTTGTGCAAATTGAAGAAGAGAGTCTCCCACAATCTTGGGGGAGGCTTCTCCAATTACTTAATGCTTTGCCTGATCATCCTCTCAAGAAAAATGAAATACTTGATATCTTTTATAATGGACTAACCGATGCTTCCAGAGACCACCTGGATAGTTGTGTTGGTTGTGTTTTCAGGGAAAGAACAGTTGATCAAGCTGAATTGCTATTGAATAATATGTTGACTATTGAAAATAATTGGACACTTCCTGAACCAACTCCTAAGCCAACTCCGAAGAAAAGGGGTATTCTATTTCTCAGTCCAGAAGATATTTAAGAGGCAAACAAATCTATGAAAGAAAAAAGTATTAAAACTGAAGATGTTAAGAATTTACCTCCTATTGAAGAAATACATGGTCTTAATTTGCCGCCTGTTGAAGAAATACATGGTCTTGATAACCCGACACAGGTAGTAAAGGTAAATTCTCTCTATAGATTTGATGAAGGTGATATTCCTCGTTATAGGTCTGCTAGCCAATGCTTAGATGAGTTTGATAATTGAAACACAATGCTGATATTGTTGAACACTTGAGTAATTATATGTCTAGAGTTAAAGGTGAACTTAAACTCATTAGTAAACATGCTTCTATGGTTACCACTCAAGTAGAACAAGTGCGTAAAGCTCAGAATGATTTCTCAATGAATTAAATAATAAGAAGAATGATAATGATGTTAGAGTTATGACTAGAGGGGGTAAAATGACTCAGGAACCTTTGTATCCTGAGGGTCATCCTAAGAGAATTGAGCAGGATTCTCAGAGAACTAATGTTGATGCACCTAGTCCTTCTAAAAGGAAGAAAAAGAAGAATGATAGGACTTTGCATGCTCCCAGTGAACCTATTGTTGACACACCTGAGAATCCCAATGATATTTCTTTTTCTCATGCGAAACACAATCTGGTGATGAACATGAACCTAGCGATAATGCTAATGATGATGTTCATGTTGATGCTCAACCTAGTAATAACAATGATGTAGAGATTGAACCTGCTATTGATCTTGATAACCCACAATCAAAGAAGCAACGTTATGATAAGAGAGACTTTGTTCCTAGGAAGGACGGTAAAGAAAGGGAACCATGGGTTCAGAAACCTATGCCTTTTCCTCCTAAACCATCCAAGAAAAAGGATGATGAGGATTTTGAGTGCTTTGCTGAAATGATTAGACCTATCTTTTTGCGTATGCGTAGGCAATGTCACTTTTCATGTTAATGGTAATGAGCATACGGTACATTTTCCGAGGAAACAACCTCAAGTCCACAGTATAAATTCTATTGGAAAAATTCCAACAATTACTATTGGAGGTTTTGAATTTCCTCTTCCTACTATCAAGAAGAAATATGATATTCTTATTGTTGGGGATGTGCATATCCCCGTTGAGGTAACATATTGTTATTCGAAATTTCTCCGGTTCCATGTTATTCGAAATGAGTTTTTTAACAAGACTTGATCAACCTTGTTAGTGGATTCCTTTTGATAAGCATGAGATGGATGAAGTTAGAAAGCACAACCTTCTGTACCCTCCTTTTACTTTCTGTTATTTAGATTTAATAAAGCAAAAATAGTATATTCTGTCAGTTTTCTGAATTATCCGTGCAATTAAAAAATACCCCAAAAATAAAAGTTCTCCAAATGCCCCAAAAATGAAATATGATTTTTCTGGAATATTTGAGAATATCTGGCACTGAGAACACATCAGGGGGAGCAAGCACCTGGCCACGAGGGTCCAGGGCGCGCCCACCCCCTGGGCGCGCCCCCTGCCTTGTGGGCCCATGGTGGCTCCCCTCCACTTACTCCAGCCACCACACACTCCTTCTTCCTCCCAAAAAAAATCACCAACCAGCTCAAGCACGAGTTCTAGCTCATTTTGCTGCGATTTTCGATCTCCTAGCTCAAAGCTCCACTCAAAAAACTGCTTTGGGGGATTGTTCTTCGGTATGTGACTCCTCCAATGGTCCAATTAGTTTTTGTTCTAGTGCTTTATTCATTGCAATTTTTTGCTGCCTAGGTGACCCTGTTCTTGAGCTTGCATGTCAAATTTATATGGTCCCAAGTAGTTCTAATGCATGATATAGTCTCTAGGCACTTGTGGGAGTAGTTGCTATCAATTTTGTTGAGTTTGGTTCACTTTTATTTTTAAGTTACTAAAAATTTCAGAAATTTTCAGGAATAGATGAAGAGATTTTTGAGGGGCTCTTCGAGCCAAAGCTCGAGGGATAAGCAAAGTGAAGAGGATAAGAGGCCCAAATATAATCTCCCTCGCACCGCGGAGGTTCAGCCGTGTGAATGGCCTTGTGATGAGTTCTTAACAACAGCCGGGATTCATGATGATTTCTATTCTTTGGTTGAGAATGCGAGCCTCACCGACTTCCTCCGTGACCATCGCGAACAGTATCTCTTACTCACTAATATTTTCGTGCAAAATTTTCATTTCCATGCTAGGAGATCACCACCTTCAGTGGAATTTTATTTATATGATGAGCATAAGGAGATGTCCCTTTCTGATTTCTTGCGGGTTTGTAAGATACCCCTTACTGGCAGCATAGAGGAACCGCATTGAAATGATGTGGAAGGGTTTATTGATATGATTGCTGTAGGGGAAACTAGGAAAGTTTCCGATGCAAGAATTACTAGCATATATTTTCCGGTTCTGCGTTACTTTGCGATATTTGCTAGTAGATGTTTAATTCGTCGCAGAAACTCTGGAAACCTTAGTGCCCCTGATATTGTTATTTTGGGCCATGCCTTGTTTTGTGATATTCTTTTAGCCTAGGCGCTATCGTTGCCAAACGGTTAAGTCTTAACCGCATGAAGGGTCCCATCTTGGGAGGTATCTTTGCCCCGCGCCTCGCTGCACACTTTAACATACCTATTAGGCATTATGAGAAAGAAGAAAAGTTGTTGCCTCCTATTTTTCTAGACTATAGGAGTATGGTAGCACATGATTTTATCGTTAAGAATAAGAAAAAGATGTTAAGTACAAACTGATATTTGGTAAAAATCACCCTGAGATTATTACTTTGCCTGCTCCTTCTTTGTTTGACTTATCTACAGGCAAGTATCTTGTTCAGCCGGAGGCATTTCATGCCTACCAGAACCCCACACCAGCTACAGAGCCAGAGCCGGAACCACAATTAGATCCTTCACGATAGTCTGTTTATCAGTGGGATCCAGAGGAGATTGCCAACCAGTGGCAACCCGAGGCTCCTTCTCAGTACGACCCCAACTACAACTTTGGGTATCCGCCAGGCCAGCCATGGCCCTAGTCCAACTTAGGCCAAAAGCCTAAGCTCGGGGGAGTACGCATTTCTCACCGACATTACATTCATGTTCACACACTCATGCTAGTTGTCGGTGCTCATACTTTTGCACTGTAATATCCATGCTAGTTTATTTTCTTTTTCTCGCTTTCTTCTTGTGTGTTTGATAAACCTTAAGAAAACAAAAAAATAGTTGTAGCACTTAGCTAGTTTACTTTCCTGGCCTGTAGTAGTAATAATTAAAAGAAAACCCAAAAAGATTTCTTGTTCTTCTTTTGTTTGTTGGGAGCTTTCCTGTGTAAATAGTTTTATTTCTTTTCTTTGGTGGTCGAGAGGAGAAGACCATAATGAAAATGTTGAAGTGGCTCTTATATGCATTATTGTTGATTTAACCAAGAGCCCATATTACCTTGTCTTCTCCTTTGTATTGAATGCCTGCAGATTCCAGCTTAGTCCAATGCACGTGCACTATTATTATTATCCACATCGTTCGGTCGTGCAAGTGAAAGGCAATAATGATGGTATATGATGGACTAATTGAGATGAGAGAAGATGGTATGAACTCGACCTCTCTTGTTTTTGTAAATATGATTAGTTCATCATTCCTGATTCAGCCTATTATGAATGAACATGTTTCTAATGACAATTAGGGATTATAGTTACTTATGCCATGCTTAATTAGCTAGGAGTTTATAATGGTTTACCTTGCGTGCCAACATGCTATTAAAATGGTTGTGATGTGGTATGATAGGGTGGTATCCTCCTTTGAATGATTCGAGTGACTTGACTTGGCACATGTTCACGCATGTAGTTGAAACAAAATCAACATAGCCTCCACAATATTTATGTTCATGGTGGATTATATCCTACTCATGCTTGCACTCAATGTTTATTAATTTTAATGCATGTTCATGACTATTGTCGCTCTCTAGTTGGTCGCTTCCCAGTCTTTTTCTAGCATTCACTTATACTAAGCGGGAATACTACTTGTGCATCCATTTCCATAAACCCCAAAGTTATTCCATATGAGTCCACTATACCTTCCTATATGCGTATCTACCTGCCGTTCCAAGTAAATTTGTATGTGCCAAACTCTAAACCTTCAAATGAAATTCTGTTTTGCATGCTCGAATAGCTCATGTATCAACTAGGGCTATCTGTATCTTCCATGCTAGGCGGGTTATTCTCAAGAGGAGTGGACTCCGCTCCTCACTCACGAGAAAATGGCTGGTCACCGGGATGCCCAGTCCCATGCTCTAAGCAAATCAAATCAAAATAATTGCAAACAAAACTCCCCGGGACTCTTGTTAATTGGAGGCACTTGTTGTTTCGAGCTAGCCATGGATTGATGCTTGTTGGTGGAGGGGGAGTATAAACTTTACCATTCTGTTTGGGAACCCCCTATAATGTGTGTAGCATGGAAGATATCGAGATCTCTCGGTTGTTATGTTGACAATGAAAGTATGTCGCTCAAAATATTATTTATCTCTATTTCAAAAATCGAGCTCTGGCACCTCTACAAATCCCTGCTTCCCTCTACGAAGGGTCTATCTATTTACTTTTATGTTGAGTCACCAACCTCTTATTAAAAAGCATCATCTAGAGAGCACCGCGGTCATTTGCATCGATTACTATTAATTTATATTGAGTATGACTATGACTGGATCTCTTTTACCATGAATTTCAATGTTTAGTCAGTCCTTGATCTTCAGAGGTGCTCTGCATTTATGTTTTGCGGTCTCAGAAAGGGCTAGTGAGATACCATCTTGTTATATCATATTATGATTGTTTTGAGAAAGTGTTGTCATCCGAGATTTATTATTATTGCTCGCTAGTTGATTATGCCATTGATATGAGTAAAGATGAGACCTAAATGTTATTGTGAATATGGTTAGTTCATAATCTTTGCTGAAAACTTGAATGCTGGCTTTACATATTTACAACAACAAGAGCAAATAGAGTTTGTAAAAGTTTTTTTTTATCACTTTCAGTTTATCAACTGAATTGCTTGAGGACAAGCAAAGGTTTAAGCTTGGGGGAGTTGATACGTCTCCGTCGTATCTACTTTTCCAAACACTTTTGCCCTTGTTTTGGACTCTAACTTGCATGATTTGAGTGGCACTAACCCGGACTGACGCTGTTTTTAGCAGAATTGCCATGGTGTTATTTTTGTGTAGAAATAAAAGTTCTCCGAATGACATGAAAATCAACGGAGATTATTTTTGGAATTAATAAAAAATACTGGCGAAAGAATCAAGGCTAGGGGGCCCACACCCTGTCAACGAGGGTGGGGGGCGCGCCTACCCCCTGGGCGCGCCCCCTGCCTCGTGGGCCCCCTGGAGCTCCACCGACCTCAACTCCAACTCTATATATTCACGTTCGGGGAGAAAAAAATCAGGGAGAAGGATTCATCGCGTTTTACGATACTGAGCCGCCGGCAAGCCCTAATCTCTCTCGGGGGGGCTGATTTGGAGTCCTTTCGGGGCTCCAGAGAGGGGAATCTATCGCCATCATCATCATCAACCTTCCTCCATCGCGTTTTACCAAGAAATTGCATGAGAAAAAATTTAGGGAGAAGGATTCATCGCGTTTTACGATACGGAGCCGCCGCCAAGCCTTAATTTCTCTCGGGAGGGCTGATCTGGAGTCCGTTCGGGGCTCTGGAGAGGGGAATCCGTCGCCATTGTCATCATCAACCTTCCTCCATCACCAATTTCTTGACGCTCACCGCCGTGCGTGAGTAATTCCATCGTAGGCTTGCTGGACGGTGATGGGTTGGATGAGATTTACCATGTAATCGAGTTAGTTTTGTTAGGGTTTGATCCCTAGTGTCCATTATGTTCTGAGATTGATGTTGCTATGACTTTGCTATGCTTAATGCTTGTCACTAGGGCCCGAGTGCCATGATTTCAGATCTGAACCTATTATGTTTCCATGAATACATGTGAGTTCTTGATCCTATCTTGCAAGCCTATAGTCACCTATTATGTGTTATGATCCGTTAACCCCGAAGTGACAATAATCGGGACCACTACCGGTGATGACCGTAGTTTGAGGAGTTCATTTATTCACTAAGTGTTAATGCTTTGGTCCTATACTCTATTAAAAGGAGGCCTTAATATCCCTTAGTTTCCAATAGGACCCCGCTGCCACGGGAGGGTAGGACAAAAGATGTCATGCAAGTTCTTTTCCATAAGCATGTATGACTATATTCGGAATACATGCCTACATTACATTGATGAATTGGAGCTAGTTCTGTGTCACCCTAAGTTATAACTATTGCATGAGGAATCGCATCCGGCATAATTCTCCATCACCGATCCAATGCCTACGAGCTTTTCACATATTGTTCTTCGCTTATTTACTTTTCCGTTGCCACTGTTACAATCACTACAATACTGCTACTGTTACTTTTATCACCGTTACCGTTACTTCCATACTACTTTGCTACTAAATACTTTGCTGCAGATACTAAGTTATCCAGGTGTGGTTGAATTGACAACTCAACTGCTAATACTTGAGAATATTCTTTGGCTCCCCTTGTGTCGAATCAATAAATTTGGGTTGAATACTCTACCCTCGAAAACTGTTGCGATCCCCTATACTTGTGGGTTATCAACAGTTGTATTAGTTCTACAAATTTTCTCATACATTTAAAACACCATCCGTTGCCACTTCACTCCAAATTCGTCTTTCATAGCTAATAAAAAATATCTACAACATCACACACAATTGTTTTCTAGGAACCGTTTGCGATGAAAATATCTGGGTCTATTTAAGTCTTCCTCCTTAAACTTCGCCGGCTCGTCTGCTCTAGTGCCGGCAACCCCCGAATCCACGAATCCCGATCCCCATTCCTGCACCCCCTTCTTGCAAAGATGATATGGTGGAAACGCTTCGTGAAGGCCCGTACGATGGCTGTGTCCTCCCCCCCCCCCCCGAGTGCTCCTGCCTGCGCCGAGAGCGCGACCACCTACGCCGAGAGTGCCGCCGCATCCGCATTGAGCGCGGCCGCTTCTGCCGAGAGGGCGTCTGCGGCAGCCGGCAGGGCAGCTGCAGCAACCGAGACGGCTGTAGCTGCTACTGCAACGGCGGCTGCAAACACCGAGAGCGCTCGAGCTGCCGTCCGTGCCGCCGATGTCGCCCTGGCCCGGGTCAAGGCCATCCACGCCAAGTTCGAGGATGCACACGCCAAGATATTCCAGGCCACCTCAGAATCGAGCATGCAACCCATGTCCGAAAAGGCGGCGGTGGCCATGGAACACCTGCTTCCTCATGAGGTCGCCGGGCGGGAGCTGGAGATGCAGGAGGCGGCGGAGATCGAGGAGCGCCGAGAGGAGGAGTTGCGCGTGGCCGAGGTCGAGGTAGGGAAGAGTCTGTCCGTCGAGGAATCGGCGATGGAGTACCAACGCGAGCTCTGGCGCAACCACTACTATGAGTACTACAACCTTGAGGGCGGTGCCGAGGACGAGGACGAGGATGAGGACGCAGTCAACTTCAGCAAGGGGACGCAAAGTCCACCAGCGGCGGCATGTCGCCAGGACAAGTCATTGACGTCTCATCTCACACAGGCGATGCATAGGCCGGCGCGACGGTGGATTTGTTAAAATTATGCGTACTAAGGCTTTGTTTTTAATGCAGGTCTTTTGTTAGAGCAATGTTTAGGTCAAATGGCTCTATTTAATTACTAAAATTGCTTGATTTAGTAAGTGTGCTCTGTCTGCTGTACGCTCTTTTGTGTGCCCAAATTAGCAAGTGATGTTAAATTATGCAATGACGTACCCGGGGAAATTTCCACCACAATTTGAATTATCAAACTCATCCCATGCGCGTAAAGCAGAAGAATCATTTGCGATGCACACAATCGTTCAAAGTGAATGGTCCGGCGGCACCGTACGCAAAGTTTCCCTCCACATTTCCAAAATTTTGGCCTACCGCCAAAATATCTACCCCCTCCCCCCTTCCCCACCCCTTTATCCCCGACCACAAGTCACATTTCCCCTGTTTCCTCCTTCCTTCCTTCCTTCCTAAGCTATAGCCGCTTCCTCGCTTGCTTCCTCGCTCTCGCCGTCTCGTATCCTACCACCGGGGTCGCCATGGTCTTCTTCAAAGACCTCGCTAGCGGTTCCTCCTTCGGTGACGACTCCTTCACCACCCGGGTATGCCTCTCTTCTCTCTCTCGGGCTATGACTTGGTATGAAGGATTTTTACCCGGCGGTCGATTTGAGTCATTTGTTCCTCTTGTAGCTCCCTAGGACCATCAGTGGCAACGAATGGGGCGGGGTGGCTGAAGATCTATCTGCTCGTTGTCACCATAAATCTCCATGCGTGAAGCTAGTTGCGTTTGAATCTGTGGATAGTGGGAGGAAGTTTCTGGCATGTCCAGAGAAGGTTAGACCCTCTTTTGTTGTTACAAATCATTTGTTAGATGTGATTCAGACACTGTCACGGTCCCAACCCATTCATACGACACCTTCAACACAACGCATCCTAGAACAGTGGCACAGTTGTACCTAGTATCTAAAATTGTTGCCATCTCATCAACGGGGCCATTAGAAAATTATTTGGCACCGCTTCAGCAGTTTGTGCAGCCAACTATGGTCCACACATCTGAGCAGCCAAGCAGTAAAATACTAAATCTTTATGGCACGAAGGAACCGGGCATCGGAGCAACTAGGTGCTCCGGAGTCCCAGTCCCTGATTTTTTTCTGCTGCATCGGCTCGCTGCTACCTCTTGAGCATGTGTTGGTTTTCCGTTGAAGAGGAAAGGGTGATGCAGCAAAGTACGTAAGTATTTCCCTCAGTTTTTGAGAACCAAGGTATCAATCCAGTAGGAGACTACACGAAAATCCCTAATTGTCCTTGTACAAAAGTAGGGGCTCTCCTTTTGACCCCTTTACTTGTGCACGGGCAGTCAGAGCCACGCGCCGCGGCCACACTTAGCAGGGCAGAGGAGGGAAGCCGGAGAAAAGGCAAAGCACAAGATAACCAAGGCAACGCCAAGACCAGGAACGCAGGAGAGCAAGAGGGCGAGGTAGGTTCCCTCGGCAAGATCCTTGCCGAGGCAGCCTCCGCAGCCCCGGCAAGAGCCTTGCCGGGGCAGCTTGCCCGATGCCAGCGGAGCAAGCCACCCTTGAGCCCACGGGTTCCAACCCCACCAACTACATTGGAACCAAGGCTCGGGAGGCGCCTCTGTGGTGGCATGCAGATCTTCGTCAAGATCATAAACATGTGAGATCAGATGAGGATCAGAAGACGACGTCCCTCGGTGGGATCCTAGCCGAGGAGATCCACAAGACCCCCGGCAAGCGCCTTGCCGGGGACGACTGCAACGCCACGGCTAGACCCTTGCCGGGCCCCCGGCAAGACCCTTGCTGAGGGCATCAGCGGGGCCACTGCCAGGCCCGCACCAGCCAAAACTCCACCGCCGCCCCAAGCAGCTGCTAGCTCAACCAGCTGGGCAGGCACCTGCGTGGCGACGGGCGGCCTCTACGCCAACTCAGCAAGCACCTGTGTGGTGGCATGCAACTCTTCGTGAAGGCCCTGCCACCGTGCCACCTCAGCAGCCTACCTGCCTACATGGAGCTGCACGCATCGCTGGCCTGGGCGCGTGTCAAAGCGAGGCGGAGCAGCGACGGACGGGACGGGCCTCGTTCCCGTCCCTGATAAATCTAATGGACACCTAAGTGGCACATTTAATGCGCTTTGTCCCGTAATGCCGGGCGATAAGGTCGCGCACTGTAGGCCTTTCCACCTCCTGTGTGCCACTGTGGCAACCCCTTTTCGACTATAAAAGGAGGCCCGAGGCATACTGGAGAGGGATTCGGCTCTTTGGAACTACGCAGCCACCGTAGCTAGTTCGAGAGCTCAAGAACACTCCGAAATACATCCACCAAAGCAGGACTAGGGTATTACGCATCTTCGCGGCCCGAACCTGGGTAAACGATCTTTGTGCTAGCTCCTAAACCTGCTCTTCTCACAACCCCGCACCCCCGACTGTAGAAGGGATTCCAGTGATCCCATAGGTGTCGTTCCCACCGACATCTTTGGCGCGCCAGGTAGGGGCGTGCGCAGTTGTGAGAATCTGGTTTAGCAGCCAGCTTAGCAGTTTCTCGTGGCCACGGCTTGTAAGGAAGAAGACGGCCAAGAGAACGACGCCGCCTGCTAGCGCGAAGGACGCTAGTGCGGCGACAGGAAAGATAAGTCATGCCGAACTTTAAATATTTCCTTTTTATATAAGGTTATTCCCCTTGGAGATCTCGTTCTTTGTGTGGAAAACCTGCACGCAATGGGGCCATTCCGCTATTGGCAACACCCTTACCCTGTTTCGAGCCGCTCAACAGCTTAAGCGGCCGCGTCGAGAATGGCACGGTAGCCTTCCGCAATTGGCAACGCTCTCGATTCTGACTCGAGTCAAGCTCAACAGTTCGAGCGGCCGCGTCGAGAGTGGTAAGGTGGTTTGCCTGGCAGCAAGCACACCCGGCAGGCTATCGAGGATCGTCCTCGAGGCGCCGCGCCCTGGGTTACGCGCCAGCAAGCCTACCCAATTAACGTAGGGTGGACATACAGAGAGAGAGATTGAACAGGAAAATAACATGCGATGATTCAGAAGTAATGCAGTGTTATATTACATCAATTGTTGCTGCGGTTCTAACTAAAGATAGAAATTGTCTTGGCCATGAACCTGCAGCGACGATAAGAAGCGGGGTGCCTAGTCCCGGCGCTGGCCCTCTACCCTCTGGATTCTATCGATGCGACTGATGACGGGCTCGATCCGCTCCCTGAGCGGCGCGAGGTCCACACCCGCCGGCAAGCTATCCAGCGCAGCGTCGAAGTCGAGGTTGGGATTCAAGTATGCCACCTTGGTGAGAACCTTGGTCATGGCACCCCGGCAAAGCCTCCGGGCCTCATTGGCCAGGAAAGTCGCCCTGGTGGAGCGGAAATGCTCCAGGGGTCCAAGAACACCCTCGAAGAACAGGGCCAGTCTGGCGTTGGGAGTTGTGCTGCGATCTGGGGCGTACCTCACATTTGGCATCCCCATGGTGGCCAGCTGCGTGGTGATCCTGCCGGCGACGTCTTCAAGGCGGCCGATCCAGCGATTCTCACCCTCCACAAAGTCTTTGTGGTTGGCGGTCTCATTCTTCCGCAGCTGCTTCTCGGCCTCCAGGTCCTTGGCCAGGGTCCCCTCCCGGGCCTGGGCCTCCGACAGCATTCCCTCAAGACCCTCCAGCTTCAGCTTGAGGTCTTTGATGGAGTTGTTGGCCTTGGAAAGCTGCCCGGCCCTGCTGATGGCCGCGCCCTGCGCCTCCGTCAGGGCGCCATTGAGCGTGTCCTTCTCCTTGGATAGCTTCAGGGCCTGGTCCTTCAGCTCGTCCCGCTCCGCCTCCACCTCCTTCACACTGCCAGCGTGAACCAGAGCCTAGGCATCGAGTACCTCTTTGTGCCTCTGCTCCAGCTCCCGGGTCCGCTGCACGACGAGCTTCTCCACCTCCTCGTCCTTGCCGCGGAGCATTGCGGCAAGCTTCTCCTCACGCGCGGCAAGGTCCTCCTCCTGGGAGTTCAGCGCGGCCTGGTGCTGGGCTCGAGCGGCCTCGGCTGTGGCGGCTAGGTTCTCCGCCGTCTCTTGGGCCTTCTCGATGTCAGCCCGCTTCGTGGTGAGCTCCACATCACGCTTGGCCAGGTCGCCCTGGGCGGCCTTCAGCTCCTCACAAGCTTGGCGGAACCAAGTTTGCGTCTCGGCGATGCGTACCTTGAGGTCCGCCTCCGCCTTGTCCATCGTTGCCATACTGGACTTGGCCTTGTCCAGGCGGGCGCGGTGGAGCACCTGGAGCTTCCGAAAGTTGGCACCCATGGTCTGGAGAAGCCGCTCCTCCTGTGAACCGTCGCCATCGGCGCTCGGTTCATCGACAACCTCGAGCCCGGCGGCGGCAAGCACCTCTTCGTCGAATACCTCTCCCTCGATGGTCGCCCTGGAGCTCAACGACCCTGGGAGGTGGACGAAAAGGTCGTCGCTCACCCTGAGGTACCTGCCAGAGCCAGAGGCAGCGGAGGAGGAAGGCTGGTCGTCAACCACCTCCTCCTCGGCAGCGGCCTTGCCAGCCTCCTCGGCAGTAGCCTTATCGGCTCCCCGGCGGGCCCCTTGGTGGCGTCCTCAAAAGCGCCCCTAGCGGCCTCCTCGGCGGCGATCTTGTCGGCCTCCGCCGCGGCGTCCTTGGCAACATCCTCGATGATGGCATCTATGTCCCCCGGATCCACTTAAGAAGGGCCTGGATACCGAGAAGGGGATAAGGCGAAGCCTAGAACAGAAGAAGAAAAGATAGGGACGGAAGGCAAGTGGCTTACCCGTGCCGGGCTGGGAAGCATAGGTCCCCTCCCCGCCAACATTTGGTGCCAGGCGAACCCACCAGCGCCCGAGTTCGCCTCCTCCTCCTCCGTGTGCATGGGCTCGGTGCTTGGCGCCCTTGCCGGGGACGCCCCTCGGGGCGGCGTGGTCGATGGGGGCGGCGTGTTGGGGGTAGCCCTCTGTGGCTCCTCCTGCTGTTGGCCTCGTCCTGCAATCATGGCAAGGTCAGCATCAAGGGATCGTGCCCCCAACACACGTCAATGGGGATCAAGTGGCGAACTTACGCTGGGGGCTGCGTCGGGGGCTGCTGTCCGGGCTGCTCACCACCACCAGCGGTGCCTTCGAGGTGCCCGCCGGGGGCTGGCCGCCCGCCGAAGACCTGGCCCTCTTCACCCTCTGGGCCAGCATCTCCACTTCCCTGCAAAAAAGAAAACAATCCAAGATAAGCAGCACAATTGAGGAGACGAAGATGATAGAAAGGGGGAAGGGAACAAGAAGCTTACTCCTCCTCCTCCTCCTCTGCTGCCTTCCTCTTCCTCCTTGGGCTGAGGGACCCGAAGTCAAAGGTGAGCTCCGCGTCAACGTCTGCCGGAGGAGGGGAAGGAGGTGGCGTCTGAGCGCACTTAGACGAAGAAGAGGCAGATGCTTTCTTCTTCGCCACCGCGGCCTTCACCACTTTCTTCGCCGCCGCGGCCCTCGTCTGGCGCGCAGACTTCTCCTGAGCTTGCCGCAGTTGCGCGGCCCTGCCGGGCCGGATCGGCTCGCCAGAGGTGGCCCGCCGCAGGACTCGCCCTCTTCCCAAGACCGGAGGGTTGACAGCCTCGGCCTCCTCCTCCAACGACTCGTGGACCACATCTTCGACGAGAGAGGCCCCGGTGCCAGCGCTGCTGGCTTCCCCAGTGGACTCCGCCCACTGGGCGAGCTCCTTTTCCTCCATTTCCGCCGCAGCCTTGTCCTCCACACCGCCGGTGCTCCCGGCCTCCCTGGCGAGCTCCGCCGCCGCCGCCCTGGCGGCGATGTAGTCCAGCTCCGCCTGGGTGGTGTCCTGGACGAGCCGCGGCTTCGCACTGACGTACTTCTCCTCCAAGGTGTCAAAAACCTCCTGCACCTGATCCTCCGGCGGCTCGACCAAAGTTAGGACGAGGTCGTGCGCGTTGAACTCCGGCATCATGGCGATGATGTTGTTTCGACGCGAGTTGTTGCTCAGCGGGACCACCCCCGCTGGCAACTTAAACAAGGGCCCCCTGATGGCCTTGCTGGCCCCGCCACTCCTCCCACCTCTCCTTCTGGGCGCCGTCCGGATATGTCCTCTTCCTGGGTCCTTGGGATCCAGGGGACACAACCGGGAATGGCGCCCCCCTTTTGGATACGAGGGAAGAAGTAGTGGCGGAAGAGCGCCGTGTTGGGATGCACTCCAGCGAAGCTCTCACAGAGATGAGCGAAAAGGGCCATGCACGCCACAGCATTCGGAGTAAAATCCAGAAGGTGGAAGCCATAGGTGTGCATGATGTCGCTAAAGAAATCAGAGAAGGGGGAGCAAAGGCCGCAAGAAAAGTAGTCGACGAAGAATGGGTACCGATCCTGGCCGGCTTCGGCGAAGGCGGCAGGGATGACGCGTGTGGGCGGATGCCCGGTCGTCTCGCTTCCCGTCTTGCACCCCCACAGGTGCTTGAAGTAGTTCGGAGTTCGACTGCGTCGACCGTCGACAGGAAGTAGGCGTGCTGCGTCCGCCGCACCGCCAACTCGCTTTCCGGCGGCTCCTTCTCCCCGGCGTCCTTGGCCACTCCCTTGCCACTGCTGGTCTTGGGTGCCATGGCGGCTGCGGGAAGCAAGGAAGGATGGCGGAGATGCGGTGGCGGCGAGCAAAGGCGAAAGCTTGCAAAGGAAGGAGAAGGGGACGGCGGTTCCGAGATTGGAGAAGACGCATGGGGTAAATGAGCAGCGCGCCCGCGGTTATTCCTTTTTACGGTGAAGGCACGGGCCACCTCTTTTCCTATTGACTTCGACATGACGCATGCATGCGGGAACCGCCCCACGCATGACCCCACGTCATGCACGATCCTCCACGCCGCGCGTTCAACGCGGGTCGTGGGGAAGCGCAGCGGACGAAATAGTTACTGCGGTGAAATCCGCCCCACCCGCCCGCGCACCGTTCTGAGCCTGGCCAAACAACGCGTCGCGCTTATGTGTGGCCCAGGACCGGGGGCTCCTATCGGTGTAAAAAAGTAGGGGCTCTCCTTTTGAGCCCTTTACTTGTGCATGGGCAGTCAGAGCCACGCGCCGCGACCACACTTAGCAGGGCAGAGGAGGGAAGCTGGAGAAAATCCAAAGCACAAGATAACCAAGGCAACGCCAAGACCAGGAACGCAGGAGAGCAAGAGGGAGAGGTAGGTTCCCTCGGCAAGATCCTTGCCGAGGCAGCCTCCGCAGCCCCGGCAAGAGCCTTGCCGGGGCAGCTTGCCGGATGCCAGCGGAGCAAGCCACCCTTGAGCCCACGGGTTCCAACCCCACCAACTACATTGGAACCAAGGCTCACGAGGCGCCTCTGTGGTGGCGTGCAGATCTTTGTCAAGATCATAAACATGTGAGATCAGATGAGGATCAGAAGACGACGACCCTCGGCGGGATCCTAGCCGAGGAGATCCACAAGACCCCCGGCAAGCGCCTTGCCGGGGACGACTGCAACGCCACGGCAAGACCCTTGTCGGGCCCCCTGCAAGACCCTTGTCGAGGGCATCAGCGGGGCCACTACCAGGCCCGCACCAGCCAAAACTCCACCGCCGCCCCAAGCAGCTGCTAGCTCAGCCAGCTGGGTAGGCACCTGCGTGGCGACGGGCGGCCTCTATGCCAACTCAGCAAGCACCTGCGTGGTGGCATGCAACTCTTCGTGAAGGCCCTGCCACCGCGCCACCTTAGCAGCCTGCCTGCCTACATGGCGCTGGACGCATCGCTGGCCTAGGCGCGTGTCGAAGCGAGGCGGAGCGGCGACGGACGAGACGGGCCTCGTTCCCGTCCCCGATAAAGCTAATGGACACCTAAGTGGCACATTTAATGCGCTTTGTCCCGTAATGCCGGGCGATAAGCTCGCGCACTGTAGGCCTTTCCACCTCCTGTGTGCCACTGTGGCAACCACTTTTCGACTATAAAAGGAGGCCCGAGGCATACTGGAGAGGGATTCGGCTCTTAAGAACTACGCAGCTACCGTAGCTAGTTCGAGAGCTCAAGAACACTCTGAAATACATCCACCAAAGCAGGACTAGGGTATTGCGCATCTTCGTGGCCCGAACCTGGGTAAACGATCTTTGTGCTAGCTCCTAAACCTGCTCTTCTCACAACCCCGCGCCCGCCGACCGTAGAAGGGATTCCAGTGATCCCATAGGTGTCGTTCCCACCGACACTAATACCTGCACAAAAAACTAAGAACCTTGCAACCAACGCGATAAAGGGGTTGTCAATCCATTCACGGCCACTTGCAAAAGTGAGATCTGATAAAGATAATAAGATAAATATTTTTGGTATTTTTGTTGTATAGATTGCAAAATAAATGGTGACAGAAATAGCTAGTTGACGGAAGATTAATATGATGGAAAATAGACACGGGGGCCATAGGTTTCACTAGTGGCTTCTCTCAAGATAACATGTATTACGGTGGGTGAACAAATTATTGCCAAGCAATTGATAGAATAGTGCATAGTTATGATGATATCTAAGGCAATGATCATGAATATAGGCATCACATCCATGACAAGTAGACCGAAACGATTCTGCATCTACTACTATTACTCCACACATCGACCGCTATCCAGCAGGCATCTAGAGTATTAAGTTCATAAGAACGGAGTAACGCATTAGGCAAGATGACATGATGTAGAGGGATAAACTCAAGGAATATGATATAAACCCCATCTTTTATCCTTGATGGCAACAATACAATACGTGCCTTGTTGCCCCTCCTGTCACTGGGAAAGGACACTGCAAGATTGAACCCAAAGCTAAGCACTTCTCCCATTGCAAGAAAGATCATTCTAGTAGGCCAAACTAAACCGATAATTCGATGAGACTTGCAAAGATATCAAATCAAGCATATAAGAATTCAGAGAAGAATCAAATAATATTCATAGATAATCAAGTTCATAAACCCACAATTCATCGGATCTCGGCAAACACACCGCAAAAAGAGTTACATCGAATAGATCTTCAAGAGAATCGAGGAGAACTTTGTATTGAGATCCAAAGAGAGAGAAGAAGCTATCTAGCTAATAACTATGGACCCGAAGGTCTGTGGTAAACTACTCACACATCATCGGAGAGGCCATGGTGTTGATATAGAAGCCCTTCGTGATCGAACCCCCCTCCGGCGGATCGCCGGAAAAGGCCCCAAGATGGGATCTCATAGGTACAGAAGGTTGTGGCGGTGGAAAAGGTGTTTCGTGGCTCTCCCCGAAGGTTTCATGGTATAAGATTATATATAGGCGAAAGAAGTAGGTCGGTGGAGCTGCGAGGGGCCCACGAGGGTGGGGGCATGCCCACTCCCCTGGGGCGCGCCCTCCTGCCTCGTGGCCGCCTCGTGGCTTTCTTGACCCCCACTCCAAGTCTCCTGGATTGCGTTTGTTCCAAAAACGATCCTCGCGAAGGTTTCATTCCGTTTGGATTCCGTTTGATATTCCTTTTCTCGGAAACACCGAAATAGGCAAAAAAACAACAATTTGCACTGGGCCTTCGGTTAATAGGTTAGTCCCAATAATAATATAAAAAGGTATATTAAAGCCCATTAAACATCCAAAACAGATAATATAATAGCATGGAACAATAAAAAATTATAGATACGTTGGAGACGTATCAAGCATCCCCAAGCTTAATTCCTGCTCGTCCTCGAGTAGGTAAATGATAAAAACAGAATTTTTGATGTGGAATGCTAACTAACATAATTTTCAATGTAATTCTCTTTATTGTGGCATGAATGTTCAGATCCAAAAGATTCAAGATAAAAGTTTAATATTGACATAAAAATAGTAATACTTCAAGCATACTAACCAAGCAATTATGTCTTATCAAAATAACATAGCCAAAGAAAGCTCATCACTACAAAATCATATAGTTTGGCCATGCTTCATTTTCGTCACACAAAATGCTCCCATTATGCATAACCCCGACGACAAGCCGAGCAATTGGTTCATACTTTTTAACGCGCTTCAGCCTTTTCAACCCTTACGCAATACATGAGCGCAAGCCATGGATATAGCACTATAGGTGGAATAGCATATGATGATGGGGGTTATGTGAGAAGACAAAAAAGGAGAAAGTCTCACTTTGACACGGCTAATCAACGAGCTATGGAGATGCCCATCAATTGATGTCAATGCGAGGAGTAGGGATTGCCATGCAACAGATGCACTAGAGCTAAAAGTGTATGAAAGCTCATCAAAAGAAACTAAGTGGGTGTGCATCCAACTTGCTTGCTCACGAAGACCTAGGGCATTTTAAGGAAGCCCATCATTGGAATATACAAGCCAAGTTCTATAATGAAAGATTCCCACTAGTATATGAAAGTGACAAAATAAGAAACTCTCTATTATGAAGATCATGGTGCTATTTTGAAGCACAAGTGTGGAAAAAGGATAGTAACATTGTCCCTTCTCTCTTTTTCTCTCATTTTTTTTGTTTGGGCTTCTTTGGCCTCTCTTTTTTATTTGGGCTTCTTTGGCCTCTCTTTTTTTTCATAGTCTCCATCATTCTTTCCTCACATGGGACAATGCTCTAATAATGATGACCATCACACTTTTATTTACTCATAACTCAATGTTACAACTCGATAGTAGAACAAAAATATGACTCTATGTGAATGCCTCCGGCGGTGTACCGGGATATGCGATGAATCAAGAGCGACATGTATGAAAGAATTATGAAAGTGGCTTTGCCACAAATACGATGTCAACTACATGATCATGCAAAGCAATATGACAATGATGGAGCGTGTCATAATAAACGGAATGGTGGAAAGTTGCATGGCAATATATCTCAGAATGGCTATGGAAATGCCATAATAGGTAGGTATGGTGGCTGTTTTGAGGAAGATATAAGGAGGCTTATGTGTGATAGAGCATATCGTATCACAGAGTTTGGACGCACCGGCGAAGTTTGCACCAACTCTCAAGGTGAGAAAGGGCAATGCACGGTACCATAGAGGCTAGCAAATTGTGGAAAGGTAAGAGTGCGTATGATCCATGGACTCACATTAGTCATAAAGAACTCATATACTTATTGCAAAAGTTTATTAGCCCTCGAAGCAAAGTACTACTACGCATGCCCCTTTAGGGATAGATTGGTAGGAAAAGACCATCGCTCGTCCCAGACAGCCACTCATAAGGAAAGCACTCAAAGAACACCCCATGCTTCAAATTTGTCACACTACGTTTACCATACGTGCATGCTACGGGACTTGCCAACTATAACACAAGTATTTTTCAATTTCACAATTACCCAACTAGCATGACTCTAAGATTACCACCTTTATATCTCAAAACATCTATCAAGTATCATATTTATCATAGTATTTAATGCACTCTATATGAACGTTTTTTATACCCATATTGGATGCCTATCATATTAGGACTAATTTTATAGCCAAAGCAAATTACCATGCTGTTCTAAAGGACTCTCAATATAGTATAAGTGAAGCATGAGAGATCAATAATTTCTATAAAATATAACCACCACCGTGCTCTAAAAAATATAAGTGAAGAACTAGAGCAATATTATCTAGCTCAAAAGATATAAGTGAAGCACATAGAGTATCTTAATAAATTCCGATTCATGTTTGTCTCTCCCAAAAGGTGTGTACAGCAAGGATGATTGTGGTAAACTAAAAATCAAATACTCAAATCATACAAGACGCTCCAAGCAAAACACATATCATGTGGTGAATAAAAATATAGCCTCAAGTAAAGTTACCGATAGACGAAGACGAAAGAGGGGATGCCTTCCGGGGCATCCCCAAGCTTAGGCCCCAAGCTTAGGCTTTTGGTTGTCCTTGAATTTTACCTTGGGGTGCCTTGGGCATCCCCAAGCTTATGCTCTTGCCACTGCTTACTCCATAATCCATCAAATCTTTACCCAAAAACTTGAAAACTTCACAACACAAAACTCAACAGAAAAATCTCATGAGCTCCGTTAGTATAAGAAAACAAACCACCACCTTAAGGTACTATAATGAACTAATTCTTTATTTATATTGGTGTTAAACCTACTGTATTTCAATTTCTCTATGTTTCATACCCCCCCCCCCCGATACTAGCCATAGATTCATCAAAATAAGCAAACAACACACGAAAAACAGAATATGTCAAAAACAGAACAGTCTGTAGCAACTGATTTGTTCGAATACTTCTGGAACCCCAAAAATTCTGAAAAACTAGTACAACCTGGATAATTTGTATATTGATCTACTGCAAAAAGAATTTGTATTTTATCATGTTCTGGTGAATTTTAACAATTATTTTCGTGAGCGTAAAGTTTCTGTCTTTTTCAGCAAGATCAAACAACTACCACCCAAGAAGATCCTATTGGTTCTACTGGGCACAAACACTTATTAAAACATAAAAACACATCTAAACAGAGGGTAGATGAATTATTTATTACTAAACAGTAACAAAAAGCAAGAAAAATAAAATTGGGTTGCCTCCCAACAAGCGCTATCGTTTAACGCCCCTAGCTAGGCATAAAAACAAGAATAGATCTAGGTATTGTCATGATAATGATAGGGCAAATCGCGAAAACTCATCTCATACTCCCTACGTTCAGCAGCAAGCTTTCTTTGCGGCAAGCAAAAATAATCAAAAGGGCTAAGTTTGATGGGACAAAAGTCCCCAAGATCAAGCTCGGGAGGTATTGGTTCCTCCTTTGGCCCCTCATATTGCACAACCAATTCATCATTATAAGCATTCTTTTGGCAAAAAGTCATGAGCCTATGTTCAAGAGGAAGTCCTAACCCATTATTCTAAATAGCAAAATTATCATTAAGTTCAGAGAACCCTTTTTCTAAGGTTTTCATTATAAGCAACATGATCTAAAGATCATAAACACATTATGTCTTCTTGATTAAAAAGGATAGCTTCTATGGGAGGACGGCCGTCGTCCACCCAATAATGCACAAAAATTTCATTAGCCTCTTTCATTATAAATCTGAACTCATGTGCTAAAAAGATAGTAGTTGCATGCTTAATAGAAGAATGCTCAATATTGGAAAATTCTAGAAAAATCCTTTATTTGCAAGGATGCATGTGCATAAATTGTCTTTCAAGTTCAACTATGAGCAAAGATATGGCATCCGGAAGACTACTAGTTCTATGAAGAATAGACCCTCCCATAGTGGGCAAAGCACCGACACAAGTAAAGAAATCTTGAATAACTCCTTTTCCAATAATATTACCGCTACCAGTCCGAAACTTTTTAGTGTGAAGAATAGTAGATTCTTCATGTGGATTATCAAAAGCATCAAAGTTTCCCCCATTGTTACTATTATCTTTTTCGATGATAACCTCCCCAATTTCAGACATGATGGCAACAAACCGCACTAAGAACGGGTACACAAGAAGCAAGCGAAAAGAAACGAACGAAAAGGGCGAATAAAACAGCAAGGGTGAAGTGGGGGAGAGGAAAACGAGAGGCAAATGGCAAATAATGTAATGCGAGGGATAAGAGTTTGTGATGGGTACTTGGTATGTCTTGATATGTGCATAGATCTCCTCGGCAATGGCGCCAGAAATCCTTCTTGCTACCTCTTGAGCATGCGTTGGTTTTCCCTTGAAGAGGAAAGGGTGATGCAGCAAAGTAGCGTAAGTATTTCCCTCGATTTTTGAGAACCAAGGTATCAATCCAGTAGGAGACTACACGCAAATCCCTAATACCTGCACAAACAATTAAGAACCTTGCAACCAACGCGATAAAGGGGTTGTCAATCCCTTCACGGCCACTTGCAAAAGTGAGATCTGATAAAGATAATAAGACAAATATTTTTGGTATTTTTGTTGTATAGATTGAAAAGTAAAGATTGCAAAATAAACGGTGACAGAAATAGCTAGTTGACGGAAGATTAATATGATGGAAAATAGACCCGGGGCCATAGGTTTCACTAGTGGTTTCTCTCAAGATAGCATGTATTACGGTGGGTGAACAAATTACTACCGAGCAATTGCTAGAATAGTGCATAGTTATGATGATATCTAAGGCAATGATCATGAATATAGGCATCACGTCCGTGACAAGTAGACCGAAACGATTCTGCATATACTACTATTACTCCACACATCGACCGCTATCTAGCATGCATCTAGAGTATTAAGTTCATAAGAACGGAGTAACACATTAGGCAAGATGACATGATGTAGAGGGATAAACTCAAGGAATATGATATAAACCCCATCTTTTTATCCTCGACGGCAACAATACAAGACGTGCCTTGCTGCCCCTGCTGTCACTGGGAAAGGATACCGTAAGATTGAACCCAAAGCTAAGCACTTCTCCCATTGCAAGAAAGATCAATCTAGTAGGCCAAACTAAACCGATAATTCGAAGAGACTTGCAAAGATATAAAATCACGCATATAAGAATTCAGAGAAGAATCAAATAATATTCATAGATAATCAAGTTCATAAACCTACAATTCATCGGATCTTGGCAAACACACCGCAAAAAGAGTTACATCGAATAGATCTCCAAGAGAATCGAGGAGAACTTTGTATTGAGATCCAAAGAGAGAGAAGAAGCCATCTAGCAAATAACTATGGACCCGAAGGTCTGTGGTAAACTACTCACACATCATTGGAGAGGCCATGGTGTCGATGTAGAAACCCTCCGTGATCGAATCCCCCTCCGGTAGATCGCAGGAAAAGGCCCCAAGAATGGATCTCACGGGTACAGAAGGTTGCGGCGGTGGAAAAGTTGTCTCGTGGCTCTCCCCGAAGGTTTTAGGGTATAAGAGTATATATAGGCGAAAGAAGTAGGCCGGTCGACCTGCGAGGGGCCCACGAGGGTGGGGGGCGTGCCCACCCCCCTGGGGCGCGCCCTCCTGCCTCATGGCCGCCTCGTGGCTTTCTTGACCTCCACTCCAAGTCTCCTGGATTGCGTTTGTTCCAAAAACGATCCTCGCGAAGGTTTCATTCCGTTTGGATTCCGTTTGATATTCCTTTTCTGCGAAACACTGAAATAGGCAAAAAAATAGCAATTTGCACCGGGCCTTTGGTTAATAGGTTAGTCCCAAAAATAATATAAAAAGGTATATTAAAGCCCATTAAACATCAAAAACAGATAATATAATAGCATGGAACAATCAAAAATTATAGATACGTTGGAGACGTATCACTCGCCAGTGCAGGGCGCCGGTGCGAGATGTAGCAACAATTGTCTTTACACCAGTTTTGGCTTTCATAGTGGACGGCCTTAGTGCTATTAGTTCTATGTTACTAATTTTTTGCATGTACACACCTATTAGTATCAATTTGCTGTCATCCAAACATTGTCGCTATGCTGTTGCAGTTATATTTACCTTCTTCGTAAAATGTTCAATTTGTTATTTATTGTACATGAGTAAGAACTTGTAGCGTTGTTGTAGTTAATTTGGTTGTTGTCTCAGTAGAAATTAATTCATTTGCTCATTGATCTTTTTGAGAAGATATGTCATAATTAACATGTTTCTTCAATTTTTCAAAACAAGCATTGGTGATTTTCTATGTTGCTATAAACCCATTCCCCCTACAATTTTTACTGATCTAGTTTTAAAAATTATAATATGAACGGAAGTGTTCTTACTTGGAGTGGGTTGATCAAGAGTGGCCCTAGTCTTTGAAGATGCGCCTAGCGAAGCTTTGGAGCATGTATGAGGAAGAGAACAGAGGTAGGCTTAGAGAAAGTGTTGTCAACGTTGAAGAATATTTGAAGATGCGGGATAAAAAGAGGAAGGTGGAGAATGAATTCAGATTTTTCTAAATCAGACTTTGCTAAGATGGTGTTGGCGAAGGAGGAGGCCCTTTCCCAGTTGGCTAGTGCAAAATAGGTTCTTACTGAACTGAAAGCAGAGGTGGATATGACGAGCCTGGATGATCTCGATTAGGGAAATGAATATATTGTTTTAATATTGTTCTTATGAAGTTGAACTAGCTATATGTTGTACTGTGATGTTTTCATGTAGCTATCGTACTGTGATGTTATAATATATTTATGTGCCTGATATGAAATTGGCAAACCGTTGTTCGATATGAAATGTGAATTTACGTAATACTAGAATTATTATTTGTAAACTAATAAACCTGCTAAATGTGTCATGGAACTTTGCAAATTGTTCTAGCAGTAAAAGCGCTTGTGATGGATAGCCCAATGCCACACAATTTTCTTCATCAAACCGTGTGTGATGTAGTTGATAAAAGCAAACAGTTAACCAAGGCAGAGCGTGTGTGACAGTTACACCTTTCACACACGAGCCTACACATAAAACTGTGTGAGATGTACATACGAACGGAAACGTTTTCCCTGGATTGACTATTTGGGATGTACATAAGAACGGAAACATATTCCTTGGATTGACTGTGTGTGATATACATACGAACAGAAACATTTTCCCTGGATTGACTATGTGGGATGTACATAAGAACGGAAACGCATTCCATGGATTGACTGTGTGTGATATACATATGAATGGAAATGTTTTTCTGGGATTCACCGTGTGGGATGTATATACGAACGGAAATAATTGGGTTTCGATGCCTCGCCCTATCGCACACAAGCTCATTTTGCCGCAGCCTGTGTCCCAGGAGGGCCTATCCCTGACGGTTTCTGGGTCATGTGGGAAGGACCCCCCTATCGCCCATACTCACTTGGTGAAGGTTCCAAATGCCGTCGCGGAAAGGGGTTAAAAACCGTTTGTATAGCACCGACGTGAACTAGTGACACCTTATTACTCTTTGGGTGTTAATCACATGACGATGTGAACTAGATTATTAACTCTAGTAAACCCTTTGGGTGTTGGTCACATGGCGATGTGAACTATAGGTGTTAATCAGATGGTGATGTTAAATATAGGTGTTATTCACATGGCGATGTGAACTAGATTATTGACTCTAGTGCAAGTGGGAGACTGAAGGAAATATGCCCTAGAGGCAATAATAAAGTTGTTATTTATATTTCCTTATATCATGATAAATGTTTTTTATTCATGCAAGAATTGTATTAACCAGAAACTTGATACATGTGTGGATACATAGACAAAACACTGTGCCCCTAGTAAGCCTCTACTAGACTAGCTCGTTAATCAAAGATGGGTAAGTTTCCTAACCATAGACATGTGTTGTCATTTGATGAACGGGATCACATCATTAGGAGAATGATGTGATGGACAAGACCCTCCGTTATCTTAGCATAATGATCGTTAAGTTTTATTGCTATTGCTTTCTTCATGACTTATACATATTCCTTTGACTATGAGATTATGCAACTACCGAAAACCGGAGGAATACCTTGTGTGCTATCAAGCGTCACAATGTAACTCGGTGATTATAAAGATTCTCTACAGGTATCTCCGAAGGTGTTTGTTGGGTTGGCATAGATCGAGATTAGGATTTGTCACTCCGAGTATCGGAGAGGTATATCTGGGCCCTCTCGGTAATGCACATCATAATAAGCCTTGCAAGAAATATGACTAATGAGTTAGTTACGAGATGATGCATTATGGAACGAGCAAAGAGATTTTCCAGTAACAAGATTGAACTAGGTATGAAGATACCGACGATCAAATCTCGGGCAAGTAACATACCGATGACAAAGGGAACGACGTATGTTGTCATTGCGGTTTGACCGATAAAGATCTTCATAGAATATGTGGGAACCAATATGAGCATCCAGGTTCCGCTGTTGGTTATGGACCGGAGATGTGTCTCCGTCATGTCTACATAGTTCTCGAACCCGTAGGGTCCGCATGCTTAACGTTTGACGACGATATGTATTATGAGTTATGTGTTTTGGTGACCGAAGATTGTTCGGTGTCCCGGATGAGATCACATACATGGCGAGGAGTCTCGAAATGGTTGAGAGGTAAATATGGATATATTGGACGATAGTATTCGGACACAGGAAGTGTTTCGGAATGTATCGGGTACGTATCGGAGTATTGGGGGGGGGGGGTTACCTGTCGGCGTCCTGGGAACGGGGGTCCCCAGACTTGCCTGCCTGCGGCCCACGGCATGGCTCCACCAGCGGCCCTGTACGACCCATCTTCACCAGCAAACACTCAAGACCCTCGCCAGGGGCCAAGCCTCGCGAGGCAGACGACACAAGACCTCCTCGGGAGCGGCTTCACCAGGCTGGCTCGCGAGGGGCAGAGAGATCAAGGCAAGGGACACCTCGCGAGGTTCCTGTGATGTAAGCCATGACGACTGGAGCCAGGCGGGCGCCAGGCGGGCGACAGTGCGCGTAGTGTCCTCGTTTCCCCTTTGGTGCTAAAGGGGCAAGCACAAGCGAGGAGTCCCGAGGCATCAGGCAAAGGTTTCCATATCGGTGGAACAAGACCAAGACCAGCAGGGCGGCAGGACGAAGGTCACCATGGAGCCCAAGACGGCGTCACCACCAGAGCCTTTAGCAGGCGAAGACCACCTTTAGTCATGATAACTTGTACTAGTTGTCTCCCTTCGAATTTGGCCGTTGTTGGCTCCCTTCCCGCTGAATATTTGGGGAGAGGACCAGGGCCTCTATAAATAGGACTAGCCACCACAGTAGGAGGGACGAACGGATTCAGATCATCCTCACCCACACAAGTCCACCGAGCACAAGAACACCTCTCCTCAGGAGGTTGTTCTTCCCTTGTAATGTTTATTGTCAGCCCAAGAGGCAATCCACCACACCACACTGGAGTAGGGTATTACACCACAACGGTGGCCCGAACCAGTATAAATCTCGTGTCTCTTGTGTTGCGGGTTCGTCAAGCTAAGCTTTGAGATCGCGGTGAGGGTGAGGGCGTGATTACGTAGGGAGAGATCTTCGTGCACACCCCAGTGTTCGAACCTCAAGGGTTTTGCCGGAACCCGAAATCCGACATTTGGCGCGCCAGGTAGGGGCGGGCCGGAGCTTCCCTTCCGTCGATCTGCGCTTCGCCACCACCATGCTTCGCCTCCATGGCAGGCGCTGCGCTCCCGGTAGCGACGACTGATGCCAGTGGCGGGGCTAGGGGGCTCCGAGCCTTGGCCCCCGCCTTACGGCAGGTGCAGTGGCCGCCCAAGTTCAAGCCGGAGATGCCACCGCGCTACAACGGCACGGCAGTCTCGTTGGCTTTCCTGCTGGCATACGAGGAGGCCGTCCTTAAGGCTAGGGGCGATGACAAGGTCATGGCCAACTGGCATCCCATGGCCCTCACTAGCGTGCCGCGCGCCTGGCTGCTCAACCTCCCCGGATCCACGGTGGCATCTTGGGAGGAGTTGCGCGGCCTCTTCGCCGTGCGCTTCGCGGCACTGGCGCCCCTCACGGTCGCAGCCCTCCTCGGCGGCTCGCAAGCGTCGCCCTCGGACCGCCACACCAAGCCGTTCTTTCGCCAGACCAGCGCCGCTTCTGCGCAGCAGGGGGCTCCCCCGGGTTGGGTGGCGCCCAAGGCCGACCTGACCTTCGACTCAGGAGATCACCCCGCCACCACCGTCGGCTCGGGCGTGCTCCCAATGCTTTGCACGCCCACCATCTGCAACGTAGCCATCACTAAGACCCTCATCAATGGCGGTGCCGGCCTCAATGTGCTCTCTGTGGAAGCTTTTAGCCTTCTTCACGTACCACTCGAGAAGCTTCGCCCTAGCAAGCCCTTCTCTGGAGTCGGCGGCGGCTCCGCCAGTCCTCTGGGGCAGATCCACCTGCCTGTGACCTTTGGCACTCGCGACAACTACCGCACTGAGCTGATCGACTTCGACATCGCCCACATCGGCCTCCCGTACAATGCCATTCTCGGGTACCCGGCTCTGGCTCAGTTCATGGCGGCGACCCATCCGGCCTACAACCTCATGAAGATGCCTGGGAGCAAGGACGTCCTCACCGTAGTGGGAGATACCAAGGAGGCTCTGGTGGCACTCAAGCTTGCCCTCAAGACCGCCGCGATGGCGCAACCGGCTGACGCGGACACCTCCGGAGTTAAGGAAGCCGCACCAACCAATAAGAAGTAGTTGTTCACTCAAGACTGGGCAGAAACCAAGCAGGTGCCGGTCGAGGAAGATGGGTCCTCGGGGGCCACCTTCACCATAGGTGCCAACCACAACCCCGATCAAGAGGAGGCACTGGTGAAGTTCTTGCGCGCAAACAAGGAAGTATTCGCCTGGGAGCCAGATCAGCTGGTAGGGGTCCCAAGAGGAGTGATTAAGCACCACTTGAAGGTGTGCCCCAATGTACGCCCTGTGAAGCAGAGGGCGCGGCGGCAATCCACGGAGAAGCAGTCCTTCATCGTCCAAGAAACTCGCAGGCTGGAGGCAGCAGGTGTCATTCGCTAGGTCCGGTACCCTGAATGGTTGGCAAACCCCGTCGTTGTGCCCAAGAAAGGCGGAAAGGAGCACATGTGTGTTGATATGTCTCTAACGTATATATAATTTATGAAGTATTCATACCATATTTACAGTAGTTTTATATGATTTTGGTATGATTTGATTAGAACTAACCCGGACTGACGCTGTTTTCAGCAGAACTACCGTGGTGTTGTTTTTGTGCAGAAACAAAAGTTCTCGGAATGCGATTAAAATCAACAGTGATTTTTTTGGAAAATATAAAAATACTGGAACAAAAATCTTCCGAAGGGGAGTCCCATGGGCCCCACGAGGGTGGGGGGCACGCCAGCCCCCTGGGCGCCCCCCTGTGCCTCGTGGACTACCCGTGGATCCCCCTGACTTGTTCTCAACACCAACCTCTCCTATAAATACCCAAACCTCCAGAAATTAACCTAGATTGGAAGTTCCGACACCGCAAGCCTCTGTAGCCACGAGAAATCAATCTAGGCCCTCTCCGGCACCCTGCCGGAGGGGGCCATCATCACCGGAGGCCATGGAGGAGGATCCCGGAGGGGACATCATCGCCATGAAGGCCAAGATCCAGAGGGAGAACCTCTCCCCATCCAGGGGGAGGCCATGGAGGAGGAAGCACAAGGGGGAGAACCTCTCCTCCTCTCTCTCGGTGGCGCCGGAGTGCCATCGGGAGGGGAATCATCGCCGTGATGATCGTCTTCATCAACATCACCACCATCATCACCATCCTCATCTCTTTTACGTGGTCCACTCTCCTGCACCCCGCTGTAATCCCTACTTGAACATGGTGCTCTATGCCACATATTTTGATCCAATGATGTGTTGCCATCCTATGATGTTTTGAGTAGATATCCTTTGTCTTTGGGTTGATTGATGATCTAGATTGGTAGGAGATGTATGTTTTATTTTGGTGCTGTCCTATGGTGCCCTCCGTGTCACGCAAGAATGAGGGATTCCCGCTGTAGGGTGTTGCAATATGTCCATGGTTTACTTATTGTCTGCGTTGCTTGTGTGACAAAAGCATAAACATGGATAAGTGGGTCACGACGTATGGGATAAAGGGGACTTGATGCTTTAATGCTATGGTTGGGTTTTACCTTAATGATCTTTAGTAGTTGCGGATGCTTGCTAGAGTTCAAATCATAAGTGCATATGATCCAAGACGAGAAAGTATGTTAGCTTATGCCTCTCCCTCATATGAAATTGCAATAGTGATTACCGATCTTGTTAACAATTGCCTAGGACAATTCTGCACACCGACCCATCATTATTCTACACTCGCTATTTATAATATTTAGTAATATATTCTAACTTTATGATAATAGCACCTACTTTTATATTTTAGCTCTCCGATATCATGCAAAGTTATCCTCTTCATACCCACAACGTAGTTTTAGTTCTCGTATCTAGTTGGAAGCAAACATTCGGTGTACGTAGAGTCGTAGCAGTGGCAGATAGGACTTGAGAGAATATTGATCTTACCTTTAGCTCCTTGTGGGTTCGACACTCCATACTTATCACTTCCACCTTTGGAAATTGCTACGATGATTCCCTTCACTTGGGGATTATCAAGCTCTTTTTTGGCGCCGTTGCCGGGGAGCAATAGCGTGGGGTTGATATTCTCGTGTGTGCTTGTTTGCTTTCTTCACTAAGTAGATTTTCCTTATCCTTTTTGTTTCTGTTTAGTTGTGGGTGAAACATACAAAAAAATTAAAAGAATTAGAATACCAAAAAAATTACTTGCCTCTCATGCCTAACTCAAAAAGAGAAGTGCTTGGAAAGTTATGCATTGAAGAAGTGAGGGTCGACCTTGAGCACTTGTGTTCATGCTCATGGAAACAATGTAGAATTTTTCATGGAAGTTTCTCTGTAAATAATTATCCCCTTGTATATATCCATTGTATTATAAAAATATTGTGCCAAGCTTTGGGTTTAGGATGATTAGATTGCTTGTTTACTATGTGCAGTACAAAAACAGAAACTTTGGCTGTAGTGCGTGAATTTACATTTTTTACTGGAATGTCAAATGGGTCTGAATTTTTTTTCATATTACTTATGTACAAATTTTTTAAAGTTTCATATATTTTTAGATTTTTTTGGAGTTACATAAGTTTACTAAACTTCCAGATTACTACAGACTGTCCTGTTTTTGACAGATTCTGTTTTCTATGTATTGATCACTTATTTTGATGAATCTATGGGTAGTATCGGGGGGGGGGGGTATGAACCATGGTGAAGTTGGAATACAGTAGATAAAGTGCTAATATGAAATTGGAATAAGTTTGCAACAGTACCTAAAGTTAGTGATTTGCTTTAGTATACTAACGGATCTCACAAAGTTTTTGTTAAGTTTTTGTGGATGAAGTGTTCGAAGAACGAGGAGTTACCGATGAGAGAAGAATAAAGAGAGGCAAGAGTTCAAGCTTGGGGATGCCCAAGGCACCCCAAGTAAATATTTCAAGGATACTCAAGCATCTAAGCTTGGGGATGCCCCAGTTGGCATCCCATCTTTCTTCTTCAACAATTATCGGTATACCTTGGTTTTTGTTTTGTTCACATGATTTGTGTCCTTTGTGTTTTTATTTTTCTTTAAGAACCATGCTAGTATGAGATAAACCTTCATTGATTTATAGAATACTTCATGTGCTTCACTTATATCTTTTAAGTATGATCTTATAGAATTGCTCTTTGTGCTTCACTTAAATATTTTGAGTATGTTTTATAGAATGCTTCGTGTGCTTCACTTATATATTTTGAGCTTGGATATTGGTTAGACTATATTAATTGTAGAATGCTCCATGAACTTCACTTATATCTTTTGGAGTATGAATAATACAATCATCTAAAGTGGGTTTGGAAGAGTGTCAACTTTAGGAATTAGTGATCTCACTATTCCGAATGAGAAGAATGTTGCATATGTGGAGAGTAGAAAATTTCTATGCAAGTAGATCATGAAAGGAATGCTTTATGTTCTGGTTATATGGTTGAATTCATTCATGATGCTACTGAAAATTATTATGAGGGAGGAACATATGCTTGTAGGAATTGCAATAATATCAAGTTTCCTCTCTATGTGCTTAAAGTTTCGAAGTTATACTTGTTTTTCCTTCCTAGGCTAGTTGATTCTTGTTCCTATAAATTATGTGCTCAAAAAATCCCTAGGCATAGTAAGTGGGTTAGATTTAAATGTGCTAGTCATATTACTCATGATGCTCTCTTTATGTTTCAATTCTTTTCTTTTATGTGAGCATCATTGACAGCACCATGCCTAGCTAAAAGGAATTAAAGAAAAGCGCTTGTTGGGAGACAACCCCATATTTACCCTTACTGTTTTTGTGTGTTTACATGATTAAGCTACTGTAGTAATCATGTTTTATAGCTTTTGTTTCAATAAAGTGCCAAGTAAGACCTTTGGGAAGACTTGGGTGAAAGTTAATGTGATCTTGCTATAAAAAAACAGAAACTTTGCGCTCACGAGTTTAGCTACCATTTTTTACAGAAGAGTGTTTTTTAGTTGATTCTTTTTTCAGAAGATTAATAGACAAATTCCTCACGTCCACCAATTTATTTCATAATTTTTGTAGTAGCAGAAGTATGGTTTCTGTTCAGATCATGACAGACTATTCTGTCTCTGACAGATTCTGTTTTCATTGCATAGTTTACTTGTTTTCTAGTTTCTATGGTTTATATTTCTCAATATAAATTGTAGAAGTGATATGGTACAGTAGGCATTGTGTGAGAACAATTATGAACCTTGTCTTTGACAGTACCAAAGTGAATGGTTTACTCTTTATCATACTAACCTATCTCACGAAGTTCCGTTAAGTTTTATCACTACAAAAAAATACACTTCGGTGATGATACGTGTTTGTCACAGTAGGTCGCGTTTTTTGTCATGCATGTATATCCATGACAATTTTATGACAGAATCAACATAGTCATACCTGTGCTATCGTAGAAGTGTTCCATGACATTACCAAAATTATCATCACGGAAGTGTCCACTTCCATGACGATAAATCGCGCGTCACAGAAGTGCTTTCGTCAAGGGTGACTGACACGTGGCATCCACCGTAACGGAACGCCGTTAAGCTATCGGGTCCGGTTTTGGATCCGATAACCCGCTAACAACCCCGACCAATGGGGATTTTCCACGTGTAAAATCATCATTGGCTGGAGGAAACACGTGTCGGCTCACGGTTGGGACAGATGTCATCCACTCATTGGACAGAAGGTGCCTATGATACGTCGACACGTGGCACGGCCGAACAGAGGCCCATTCCTGTGAAAAGGCCGGCCCATTTGACTTGGTCAAAAGGTGGTGGGCCGGCCCACGGAAAGCCTGTTAACGGCCTGTTCGCATATAGCCCATTTACAGCCCGCTAACCCAGGGCCCGTTACGACCTATCCGAATTAGGCCCAGTAGCGTCATCTGGGCCGTCCAATATGATTCCAGCGCATTTTAAGTTCTGGCCCATGTATGGCCCATGACGTCTTTCGGCCCATATGAGGCCCTTTGTAAATCTTGGCCCATTAACGAACCGTGGTGAAACTGGCCCGTAATGAACAGTGTATCACTTTATACCCATTAACGGCCCATTAATCCATTGGGCCATTTGCAGCCCATGTTATCTTTCGGCCTTCTCAGGGCCCATTTATTCTTGGGCTCATTTCCAGCATTCGGTTACTTACGGCCCGTTACTGCCATTTTCTGCTTGTGGGCCAAATTCAGCCCGTGGTTACAGTCGGCCCGTTTGTGGCCCGTTAATACGTTGAGCCGTTTTCATAGCGTCATCAAATACGGCCTATTAACGACGACCCGTTATGGTCAGCCCATGAACGGACGACTCCAACTCTAGCCCGTTTACGGCCATAATGCGGTCTGTTTTTGGCCCATGTTTGGCCAATCGATCATACGGCCCGTCTAAGGCCCATTGATGATACTACCCATAGAAGGCCCATTGTTTCTACGGCCCGTAGAAGGCCCATTGTTTCAACGGCCCGTAGAAGGCCCATTGTTTCAACGGCCCGTAGGAAGCCCAGTGTCACTACAGTAAATATGTAGCCCATGGCCTGTTAAAGGCGGGAAACTACTATAGGTATAGACCTGCTAATGGCCCAAGATGATTATAGGCCCATGTTTTGGCCCATATGAGTAACGGGCTGGCCTGAAGACCGACAACATTGAGATCCACTGAATGTTTCGGCCTAAATTACAGCATACCAACCAAAGAATAAACCTAGACTATACAACAAAGAAATTACGGCATATTACATCCACTGGGAATCAAAGTTCGCTACTGGTGATAATAAAGCGCAACATGACCGCGGATTACATACACTGGGCATCAAAGGTCGCCACCAGTGCATATAAACGCGCCGACAAAAGAATATACAAAACTGAGAGCACTTCAGAAGGCACTAGACCCGGCAAGCTCGGGCCCCGCAAGCAGCCGAACAAGCTGATGAGACCTCAGTTGTGTCAACGATAGATGCTTCATCCCTAGCTGTATGGCACCATAGTGCGCAAGGCAGTCCCCTGACATCTTCATTACATCTTTGACTTCAAGTCGGAGCTGAGCTGAAGCAAGGCTTTCCGCCTTAAGTTGAGACTGAAGAAGTCGAACTGATTGAGGCATCGACTACACAGAGGTTGTCTCACACCTGCTGGTGAGTAGCTTCAACTCACTTTCTTCATCAAGACAGGACCTTGGGGTCATCTCGCTGTCCTTGCTACCTCTTGAGCACTGCGTTGGTTTTCCCTTGAAGAGGAAACGGTGATGCAGTAAAGTAGCGTAAGTATTTCCCTCAGTTTTTGAGAACCAAGGTATCAATCCAGTAGGAGGTCACGCTCAAGTACCTTCCACCTACACAAACAAATAAGAACCTCGCAACCAACGCGATAAAGGGGTTGTCAATCCCTTCACGGTCACTTACGAGAGTGAGATCTGATAGAGATGATAAGATAATATTTTTGGTATTTTTATGATAAAGAGTAAAAAAAGAAAGCAAAGTAAACAGTAATGGAAATAACGGGAGATTAATATGACGGAAAATAGACCCGGGGGCCATAGGTTTCACTAGTGGCTTCTCTCAAGATAACATAAGTATTACGGTGGGTGAACGAATTACTGTCGAGCAATTGATAGAATTGAGCATAGTTATGAGAATATCTAGGTATAATCATGTATGTAGGCATCACGTCCGTGACAAGTAGACCGACTCCTGCCTGCATCCACTACTATTACTCCACACATCGACCGCTATCCAGCATGCATCTAGAGTATTAAGTTCATAAGAACAGAGTAACGCTTTAAGCAAGATGACATGATGTAGAGGGATAAACTCATGCAATATGATATAAACCGCATCTTTTTATCCTCGATGGCAACAATACAATACGTGTCGTTTCCCCTACTGTCACTGGGATCGAGCACCGCAAGATTGAACCCAAAGCTAAGCACTTCTCCTGTTGCAAGAAAGATCAATCTAGTAGGCCAAACCAAACTGATAATTCAAAGAGACTTGCAAGGATAACCAATCATACATAAAAGAATTCAGAGAAGATTCAAATATTGTTTATAGATAATCTTGATCATAAACCCACAATTCATCGGATCTCGACAAACACACCGCAAAAGAAGATTACATCGAATAGATCTCCAAGAGAATCGAGGAGAACTTTGTATAGAGATCCAAAGAGAGAGAAGAAGCCATCTAGCTAATAACTATGGACCCGAAGGTATGAAGTAAACTACTCACACATCATCAAAGAGGCTATGGTGTTGATGTAGAAGCCCTCCGTGATCGATGCCCCCTCCGGCAGGACACGAGAAAAGGCCCCAAGATGGGATCTCATGGGTACAGAAGGTTGCGGCGGTGGAATTTGGTTTTCATGCTCGGTTCTGATGGCTTGGGGGTACGTAGGTATATATAGGAGGAAGAAGTAGGTCGGTGGAGCCACGAGGCGCTCACGAGGTTGGAGGGCGCGCCTGGGGGGGGGGGCGGTAGGCGCGCCCCCTGCCTCGTGGCCACCTCATTGGTTGCTTGACGTGCACTCCAAGTCCTCTGGATCACGTTTGCTCAGAAAATCACGTTCCCGAAGGTTTCATTCCGTTTGGACTCCGTTTGATATCTTTTTTCTGCGAAACACTGAAATAGGGGAAAAACAACAATTTGGGCTGGGCCTCTGGTTAATAGGTTAGTCCCCAAAAATAATATAAAAGTGTATAAATAAGCCCATTAAACATCCAAAACAGAATATATAATAGCATGGAACAATCAAAAATTATAGATATGTTGGAGACGTATCAAGCATCCCCAAGCTTAATTCCTGCTCGTCCTCGAGTAGGTAAATGATAAAAACAGAATTTTTGATGTGGAATGCTTCTTAGCATAATTCTCAATGTAAATCTTTTTATTGTGGCATGAATATTTAGATCCAAAAGATTCAAGATAAAAGTTTAATGTTGACATAAAAACAATAATACTTCAAACATCCTAATCAAGCAATTATATCTTATCAAAATAACATAGCCAAAGAAAGCTTATCCCTACAAAACCATATAGTTAGGCCATGTTTCAGTATTGTCACACAAACGTTCTCATCATGCATAACCACGATGACAAGCCGAGCAATTGGTTCATACTTTTTAACGCGCTTCAGCCTTTTCTACTCTTATGCAATACATGAGCGCAAGCCATGGATATAGCACTATGGGTGGAGTAAAGTATAATGATGGGGGGTTATGAGATAAGAAAAAAAAGGTAGAAAGTCTCACATTGACACGGCTTATCAATAGGCTATGGAGATGCCCATCAATTGATGTCAATGAGAGGAGTAGGGATTGCCATGCAACGGATGCACTAGAGCTATAAATATATGAAAGCTCAACAAAAGAAAGTAAGTGGGTGTGCATCCAACTTGCTTGCTCACAAAGACCTAGGGCATTTTGAGGAAGCCCATCATTGGAATATACAAGCCAAGTTATATAATGAAAAATTCCCACTAGTATATGAAAGTGACAACATAGGAGACTCTCTATCATGCAGATCACTATGCTACTTCGAAGCACAAGTGTGGAAAAAGGATAGTAACATTGTCCCTTCTCTCTTTTTCTCTCATTTTTTCTTTTTTCTTTTTTTTCTTGGGCCTTCTTTTTTTTCTTTGGCCTCTTTTATTTATTTATTCCGGAATCTCATCCCGACTTGTGGGGGAATCATAGTCTCCATCATCCTTTCCTCACATGGGACAATGCTCTAATAATGATGATCATCACACTTTTATTATTTACAACTCAACAATTACAACTCAATACTTAGAACAAATATGACTCTATGTGAATGCCTCCGGCGGTGTACCGGGATATGCGATGAATGAAGAGTGACATGTATGAAAAAATTATGAATGGTGGCTTTGCCACAAAATACAATGTCAACTACATGATCATGCAAACCAATATGACAATGATGAAGCGTGTCATAATGAACGGAACGGTGGAAAGTTGCATGGAAATATATCTCGGAATGGATATGGAAATGCCATGATAGGTAGGTATGGTGGCTGTTTTGAGGAAGATATAAGGAGGCTTATGTGTGATAGAGTGTATCATATCACGGTGTTTGGATGCACCGGTGAAGTTACCGATGGATGAGGACGAAAGAGGGGATGCCTTCCGGGGCATCCCCAAGCTTTGGCTTTTTGGTGTCCTTGGATTTACATTGGGGTGCCTTGGGCATCCCTAAGCTTAGGCTCTTACCACTCCTTGTTCCATAGTCCATCAAATCTTTACCCAAAACTTGAAAACTTCACAACACAAAACTTAACAGAAAATCTCATGAACTCCGTTAGCGAAAGAAAACAAAACACCACTTCAAAGTAAAGTAATGAACTCATTCTTTATTTATATTGGTGTTAAACCTACTGTATTCCAACTTCTCTATGGTTTATAAGCTCTTTTACTAGCCATATATTCATCAAAATAAGCAAACAACACACGAAAAACAGAATCTGTCAAAAACAGAACAATGTGTAGTAATCTGTAACTAACGCAAACTTCTGGAACTCCAAAGACGACCTAGATAAATTTTTTATTGCTCTACTCCAATTGGAATCAGTATTTTATCACGTTCTGGTGATTTTTAACAATTATTTTAATGAACAGAAAGTTTCTGGAATTTTCAGCACGATCAAATAACTATCATCCAAGAAGATCCTATAGGTTTCACTTGGCACAACCACTAATTAAAACACAAAAACAAATCTAACTAGAGGCTAGATCAAAGATTTATTCCTAAACAGAACCAAAAAGCAAAAAACTAAAAATAAAATTGGGTTGCCTCCAAACAAGCGCTATCGTTTAACGCCCCTAGCTAGGCATAAAAACAAGGATAGATCTAGGTATTGCCATCTTTGGTATTTATCTTTTTAATGGAGTTATGCTCGAATCCGGGAGGTTCCTTACGTTTCCCTTAATACTCATATATTCTTAGATCTAGAGCATCCAACTGTTTATTACAAAGTGTGATCAAAGTATTCATACGATTGAGGTTTCCTCCAACATTTTTGAGGGGTTCAAGAGATTTTTGCAATTCGCCTAACTTTTCTAAAATTTGGGTTCCCTCATGGGTAAGAGTTAATCCCTTCGGTGGGGGAAGTACTCCTACTATCCCCTCTATAATTTCATAAGCAAAACTAGGATCAATTTCAATAAAATTCCCTTTGGCGGCAAAATCAAGGAGTTGTACTACACACACACACACACACAGAGACACACACGCACGAACACAAAAACAATCCAATAAGTATAGTGCATCTATTTTTCCAAACCATGCATGTATGACACGAATTCAAAAATACTCCTTCTATTCCTAAATATTAGTCTTTTAGAGAGTTCAACAACTGACTACATACGGAGCAAAATGAGTGAATCTAGACTCTAAAATATGTCTATATACATCCGTATGAGCCAGTCCATTTGAAGCCTCTAAAAAGACTAATATTTAGGAACGAAGGGAGTAAAATGTAAGACATCCATGGTCCTCAGTTCAATATTTAAAATGAACATGAAACTGAAACATGAATATTAAGTCTAGTAGTACAGTACATGCAAATGTTGTGTTTAGGCGGAGCTATGATTGTCGGGGGTCAACCCCTCGACCTTAGATAAAATTGTGGAGCTCTGTTTAGGGTTGTTTAGATTATATTTGTCCCCACCCTTCCAACCACCGATTGGTTGTGCACCCCCACCCCTCCTCCCCAGGAGAATATCGTGTGCCCCCATACCTTAGATGCTATATGCCGATATGAGTTGCTTGGAGCTTGTAGATCTAAGATATAGCAGCTCACATGATGTGTCTTAATATTTTTGCAGGAAACCTTGATGAGTTTGAGAATTGCACACAATTTGTACAAAAACTACTTAGATGCCCTTTGATCCCATATCCAACGACCTCGAAGCTCGTATCACCGTAGCATCTAAGATGAAGGAGGACATCATATTCTTCTGTATGTAAGAATATCATGTGCTACCACACCTTAGATGCTTTGGTGATACAAGCTCTTCGGAGGCGTTGGATTTGTTACCCAACACCTCCTCGGTGGTTCGAATGGTTTTTTGCAGAAAAGCCCCAAAAGAGTTCGGCCACTGCTTACAAGCACAAAGACTGCTCAGATGCCATTGGATCTCAGATCAAACGACCTCCAAGCTCGTATCACCGTAGCATCCAAGTTGCGATAGCACCTTATGTTTTCTCGCACGGGAGAGTATGAGGTGCTCCCGCACCGTAGATTCTATGGTGATACGAGTTCACTGAGATCTAATGGCCCACAGTAGGAGGTTTGAATGTTTTTGCAATATACGGCTGATAGAGTTTGGGAAATGCGCAGAAAGTACAAGTACTAGGCATGTGCCATCTGATCACTGATCATACGACCTAGATGGTCATATCACCGTAGCGGGTAATTAAGCTACGGGGAGCACCTAATATGAGCACCGGGGAGCCGTTGGATTGAAGATGCAGTGGCACACACGAGGCCTGAATGTTTTATTTGCAAAAAACCTTTGGAGAGTTTGGAAATTGCGCATAATTACAAAGACTACTCCCAAGCCATTGGATCTCACTTCCAACGGTGTAAAAACTCGTATCACCATAGTATCTAAGCTGCGGGGTGGATGTGATATTCTATGCCGCTGTCATTTTTGTTCGTAAACTTGCAAAACACGTGTAACTCGTGCCGTTACTTGTCTAACCGCGCAAAGTGTTTGTTCAAAAAAACCATCCTACACTGAAATATCGGAACAACACACGGGGGTCCCATTTGTCATTAATCAAATTTGGACCTAAAACTAACAAATCTGAAAGACGAGATTCGAACTAGCAACCTGGACTGCAAAGCGTAAGTCGATAGCCTGAAAAAACGAACGGTTGTTGGCTTTGTCCCATAACTTGATTTTATACAGTACTTGCGTTGAGTAGAGTAGAGGGAGTGCCTCGTCAACGCGTGCATGACCATTGTCTCACTTACTGGTGGGTCCCAGGTCTGCGATCTCAATCTCTCTTCTCTCAATCGTCTAACCTTTGCATGGGCACACACGAAGAGCGGCGCTAGCTTGCCGTGGTGTTATTACAACTAAAAAAAAAGCTTGGAAAATAGAAGAATCGCCTAGAACAAGAGACGTTGTGGCTGGTCGAGACGGAACTAACCACATCTATCCTCCGTGCCACGTTTGCATGATGAAGCTGTGTGGCTAGTGGGGTGTTTTCGACCGACTGGCTGGGTCCCGAGGTCGAACCATAGGTACTACGTCTGATATAGTATATTTAACACGCGCTTTTTTCCTCCGTGCCGAGACGTGGCACACCCTACCGCGCGGTTTCGGGGTCCGCCCGGGTGGTGCACGCATATATTCTTCCTGACGTGGGACGCCCTACCGCGCGTTTTCTGGGACCTCCTCGGTCGTAGTGCCGAAGCAAGTAAATGAGTCATCAAATCACGAAAGACCACCTTTCCCGCCGAGTACATCAGTGAAGCACGGTGGCTAGCTAGTTGGGCTAGTTTGACCGATTAGCTAGGCCGCCGCCACATTTGTTTTTTCACCCCTTTTTTTATCTACTTGCCGGCAGGTAAATTTAAATATCCACCGCGGCGTTGCTCTGGTGTTTGGGTGCGGCAGGAATTTTAATTTTTTGATTGACGGGAGCAGGCGCGGCAAGATTTTTAATTTTTTGATTGACAGGAGCAGGCGCGGCAGCAATTAGTCACGATGACTCCGCCTGTAAAAACCCACTGCTCCCTGATGTGAGAAGTCGTTGACTGGTGTTTTACCGTGGTGAAAACCAAAAGATTCCCCGGTCCATCCGCCTTCCCGTAGATTGCATTGCCTTTCAGCCGTTTCGCCCCCTTTGCTTCCTCTCCCCATTGCTTCTACCTGGTGCCATGGCGGCGTAGCAGATCACGGAGTCCGAGGTGAGGCACCTGACACAGGAGCTCCATGCCAAGGATGCGGAGCTCAGGGCCAAGGACGTGGAGCTCTGTGAGCTCAAGGAGGAGAGGAGTGCAATGCTCCTCCGTTATGTGCGGGAGTTCACGGAGCTTCAAAAGCGGCAGGCGCCCAGCACAAATATGCTCGAGGCGTCGGCGGCGTTGCTGCAGAAAGCGGGAGATACGATAGGTCATCAGGGGAGCCGGCTGGAGCGCGAGCGGGCTGATCGTGACGAGGTCCAGGATCGCCTCAGCCACTTGGTGAACCAAGTTGCCATGCACGTGTTGCGGCTGCGCGATGCCTACCGTCGTGCCAGCGCGACGATGCCGGCCGTCGGGCTAAACCCGTTCGACCACCCGGTCGACTTCAACGAGCTGCGGCTTCCTGACTTGGTCTCCTTCTTCACCTATATCTCCGAGGAGCTGAGCCCTCTCCGCGCGATGGTGGGGGCGGAGCTGGACAAGGAGGGGTTGCGGGCTGCCGTCGCCGTTGCCGGGTGAATCCTTTCAGGGCTCCGTCACCGGAATCCATTCGTGCCATTGGACGCCGTCTTTGACGAGCTGGCTCCCGTCGATCGGGAGCGGGCTCTGCGGGCAGTTGCACCCTGCATCACCAACGTCGTGCGCCACGAGAAGCAAAGGGACTTCGGTGGTGTTTAGGCGCCCTCTGCATGGGTATGTCCATGTCTCGGCGCAACATGACCGTTAGATCAAACTCAGACGGTGCAGATCAGTCACTGTAGCACAAAGCGTGTGGGTGTGTTTGGTTGCATTCTCATCTCAATATAGTTGTTTCCTCTTCGTGTATTTTTGTCAACCTACTAGTGTGGACTCATGCACCCTTCATGCACTCTGCCAAACACCCAAAAGTGGGTCGAGAAGGCAACTTTTGCTCCCATCCCGTGCACCCTTCATACACCCTGCCTAACACTATTCGTGCTTCATATGGTTCATGTTTCGTGGAATACTGTAGCACCGTACTCTCCGTGCGCTGTGGACCTAGTTCTGTTAACATTGATCTCACCGTTCATTCTCGACCGGACAGTTGAAAAAGCGGTACTATGTTACATATAGGAGTAGTTGACATGCGCACAACATCATTTGTTATCGTCATATCTTACTACACTAGCAACAAGATTGTGTAGTATTGACGTATGATCCACTGCACATGCCTAGTAGTAGGAGCACTGTGTATGTTCAAGTGGCTGCCGTGTTTCGCACTCCTCCGTCGTAAGAGTGGAAAAGCTTGCTGTAATCATTTTTTTCTTCAGAAAAACAGTGGACACGCTCTACCGTGCGGATCCTCCTCCAGCCATGCACTAAATTACTCACTTTCGCCGACGTGTGGGACAGCCAGCACCTGGGTCCACCAGCCATGCACTAAATTACTCCGTAGTAGAGTGACGGTAGACTACCCCGATCGAACCGCCGCAGTAATGCCCAATGAGCCGTCAAATCACAAAACCCTCTCCTTTCCAGCAGTAAGTTGGACGGACGAAGCAACCATCATTTCACTCTTCTCTCTCAGCTTCCTCTCTTGAAGAAAACCCCCACTCGCTTCGCTTCTCCCTCATCTCGTTCCTCCTTTCACTCTTCTCTCTCAGCTTCCTCTCTTGGATGGACGCCGGAGCACCGACCGACGTGATGTCTATGGCTCTGGCCAAAACCGTCGAGGCTCATGGTACGAAGAAGCGCAAGCACCCCGCCGAGACTACCACAGACAAGCTCAAAGCCATCGCCCTGTCCAAGCCCCCCTCTCCGGGATCCCTCATTAAGCAAGTCCAGGTAATGTCTCTTGTTGACGATCTTTTTCTCGATCTTGATAGTGTTTTTTCATCTAACACGCAGTACTAGTACTGGTAGTACATCTTTCTGGGTGATCTTGCATGTGATTTTAGTGTGCCAAATGACGGTTCTAAATTCCTCTTTTGACCAAAACATGCGAGAGGTTGACACTGATTTCTTATAGATTACTTTCAACTACTACCTCGGTCCCAAATTTCTTGTCTTAGATTTGTCTAGATACAGATGTATCTAATACTAAAATGTGACTTGATACATCCGTATCTAGACAAATCTAAGACAAGAATTTTGGGACGGAGGAAGTACTTTATGAACATCAATGCTACCTTTTAAGAGGGTATATTTGCCTCAGTAACTTGTGTTATGGATATTGCATGTAATCCCTCTGCTCTCATGCCTTTGAAGACATGTTCTAGTGTCTTTGTTCACTCATTTCTGTGCGTATATGTAGTCATATATGGAGTATAATATCGAAAATCATCTTATATTTCTGAACGGAGGTAGTAATAAAATATGGTTTCTGTTTGAATTAGAACCAGGTCCGCGGTGGAGATGAAGTTCTGAAAGTCATGCCGTGTGAACTGGAAGACCTGATGATGAGTTCTACTGCTGAACTATCCAGCTGCTGTCTCCTTGTCGCCACGTGTCCTGAACTAGTGTTTTCCTGTAGCATTGTTGTCAGGCGTGTTCTCGAGGCTGTACTTGACCACAACAATTTCCTGGCTGTGCCTTCGATTACGAAGGGTGTGGTTCTTGTAAAGCTTCCCAACAAATCTGATGCGGCCTGTCTTCATCATCATGTTTATGAGTGGAAAGACCACTCTGTTAGGTTCTCCAAGGTTGACAAGATGGTGATGGTGCATGTAGACATCTCACACGAAGTCCATGGCCCTGTATCGTTTATTAGTACTGCCGCTTTTGGTGTGTGAACGGTCTATGTTAATGTCTGTCCACTCAATTCAGTCTGTATATTTTGAAGTATCCAGATCATATTTTTGGTGAGGACGGTTTATCAATTATGGTTACACTCCAATATCTGTATGCATTGCAGGGTTTATCGCACCCACCAGGATTTCCAGTCCCATGGATGTTCGGTCCATACGATTTGTCACGACCTTTGGACTGTCCTGCTTGTGGGAGTAGGCGGGGCCCCTGCATGCCACGCGTAGTTGGACGATCAATCTTCTGTTTAGTACTTCAACATAGTGATTTCCTGGTAAGGATTCACTCGTGTCACATCAAGTACATCTTATTGATTTACTCTCTAAATCTTATTGATTTAATGTCATGTTTTCTTTCTTTTCATGCAATTTTACGATGCAGGTTTTGCCATGTGACATTCATCACAGAATAAACCGTTTGGTTTGCTCTACGATGGCTATTTTTGTAGGTTTCACTTCTTATGTCGTGTCAGTAACGAAGGCACTGTCCATCACTTATATTACTGGAAAAAATTGGATCAGTCTGTTGTCTGAGTACAAGCTGAATCCCTATGATGAACTGCAGTTTGGTTTAACAAAAACGCCACAATTAGTCCTTCTCGCGTTTAAAAGAAATGAAGAAAAAACTGGATCACGGTCACGGATCCTAGTCAAGTTAGAAAGCTGATCATAGCAGACCAGACACAATCGCCGCTGTCTCGCACAGATCGAGCACCGACAGTTGCTCTAGCACTGACAGCGGCAGCAGCTCAGTCTGATCCAGCTGAGGATTGGGCACAGACCGCGTCAGCGGATCAGTCTGATCTACCGGAGGATCGGGCATCGACACCGGCACCTGCTCCGACACCGGCACCAGCTCTACAAGGAGCACCATCTTCGGCAGCAGCAGCTTCTTCGGCACCTGCACCAACACTTGCACTTGCATCTGCTTCGGCCCGTGCAGTTGCACCGGCAACAGACTGGGCTGCAGTTCGCAGTTCATATACCAAAGTCCTTACAAAAACCGACATGTCCACCTTCTTGGTAAGCATTGGCCGCCCAAGTGCTTCGTTCTTTTTTCTTTCCATGTTGTTTCACATGATTCACTGTGTTGATCTAACTGTTTGGGTATGTCTTCTTGTTTGCAAATAGAGAATTCCTAGAGCAACGAGGGAGTCGTTCAACAATCCGGGCGACCGCGGCCAAGTTTCTCTTACCATGCGCAGCCTTGGTGTGAATGAACCTGCTCAATATACCGTAAGTACAAAGGATGGTCGCATGATGATTGATGCTAAAGGATGGTCAAGGTTCAAATCTAAATCATATCTTGCGGTAGGGGATGATGTCAAAATTGAACTTTCTCGGCAAGGAGAGCTGGTCCAAATCAAATTTGAAATTCTTCAGTAGCAGCACGCAACTGCCGAACTGATCTATCCTCCGAGAGATTTTGATGTAATAATCTGGCATGGTGAAACAAGTGTCCTGTGTGTATACGTAGTACGACAGTATTATTTATCACATGGTATATCGTTGATAGAATTGCAACTCTGATTGCTGGTTAGGAACTGTCGTTCGATTTCATTCCAACAGCTGCCGTGCTTTATTCAATTTTGTGTATTCGCCTTGCGACAGCATCTAAAACCAGCACCGTACCGATCGCTTGCAATATGAAAAGCGCTGAGGTAGAACACATGGGCCCCCAAACATGCAGGGTCGGCCTGCGGCCCAAAGTCCAGAACCGTGAGCCTATCTGAGTATTATATTCTCAGCTGAACCCCCTAAAAAAAGCTGAACCCCCATAATGCCCGTGTGTTGCAGAGGGAGTATATTTCTCGGCAAGGTGAGCCTGTGATATAAAAGATTTGTATATTTCTTTATAGAGGGAGTATCTCTCTGGCAAAATATATATTTATGTGTACATAGTTACTCCTGTCTTTCTACTTCCTTTCGCTGATATGTGGGGCAACCGGCAACAGGGTCCACGTGCCATTTGCACAAATTAGAGTGCACAACTTCACGGTAGACACACCCCGGTCATAGCGCCGCAGTAATGCCCAATGAGCCGTCAAATCACAACCCCCCTTTCCAGCTTTAGCAGTAAGCTGGACGGACGAAGCGGCAATATTTCACTAGGCCTGAATCCCCTTCTCCCTCGTCTGCTTGTTCAGAGAAAACCCCCTCTCGGCGATTGCATAGGGTTTTCTCATGGAGAACCAGGTACGAATTCTTCATCCATCCTCGATAAATCCAAGTCCCTTGGTCGCAGGTAATCCTAGGATGGCAGCCGCCGCCGTTCATGCATTTTTCTTCCTACTGAATCTAGTGTGTTTCATTTGCAGTGCCCAAAGTGCGAGTACCCTACAGGTTTCTACGCCCTCGGCGAGATGCCACACTTGTTCCTTCTCATCCTAACACAACATTTTGAAACGCGCACAGTATGTTCCTAGAATCCTCTTTTCTATCCGGGAGGGTGGGGTTTTTTTGAACATGCTGTGTTCTCATATTATTTTTCCTGCAGTGTATTATTTGCTCTGCCAGAACACATGTACTCAAGATGCTCGGCCTTGCCATAACTGAATACACTAGTTTAATGGTCACATTGAAGACAAGCCATGTATATAAGTTCCGAGTTGGGTTCATGAACCAAGAAGATCGCTGCTTTTTTTATGGCCGAACTAGGATAAACTTTCTCAAGTGTTACGGACTGAAAGTTGGCGCACGAATGTTGATGGAAATAGCAGAACCTGGTCTCATCTTCACTGCGATCTTCCACCCCGACGTCGTTCCAATTGTTCATCCATGTTAGTTTTGAATCTGGTTCTTGCTTGTTGCCTCGATTACTTCTTAATCCACCTATTCTGTCTAACTAATCACAATTTAACTTTAGAAGTAGCAACGAATATCTCACGAAGATGCTACTTCTAACTAATATTTTCTTATAATTGGTGGCACGTGTAGGTTTTTTCAGAGTTAAGCAGTCTGCTCGTTTGTTACTCTGTAATAACTCGGCTGTTACTAATGGCACTGAAGTTGACTGGATCGACATCCACAAGTTCCTACACTTTATTGATCATCTTGAGGTCCTTGTGGGGCGTTTCAATGGTGGAAGGCCACGTGGGATATGTGTGCCACAGCTGCACTCGTTGAACAGGTCCAACTGTGTCGACAAACTTATGGTACGAGCTGTTTTCTGTTATATATGTTGTTCATAAACTATTGCTTATACACAGTTTTACAGCTGTGATCTTCTTGAAACAGGAACTGCCGAGTTCTATTGTTCCTATACAGATGCCTGACCATGGTCGGGTCAGACTTTCGCTTGGTCACAACATGATGTTTATGTCGACCTACTCAATTCCCCTTGGAGGTGAAAAGATACTTATTCATGGGTGGTCTCAAATAATGAAGGCCCGTCCATCTTGGAGAATAGGACAAAAGATTATGTTCATGCTTCTCCATGGCTCTAAAGCGAATATCCTGTTTATTGACCATGTTGCAAGATGAAGCCGCTTTCAGAAGGTTGTGGATGCGCGGGGTGGCGCCTGGGCCTTGTCCTGGGGCTTGGCGGCCTCACCCTTGGTTAACTGTAGGCAAAGTAGCACCATTCGAGGCGTGCTTTGTACGGTTGAACCTGTATAAGTACTCATACTGCTTTCGGCTTTGGTTGTTAAGTGCCCCTGCCGGTTTCAGTTAAGGTTGTTAAGTACTCATGCTGCTTTTATAGTCTGTCGTGTTTCTTCAGTCCTGTCTTCCTCCAGCCGCCAAAACCAAACCAGCGCCAGTGGGGCCGCCTGCTTCCGCCTCCCACGGCTGGCTGCGCCTCAGCGCACGCATCGCCGCCCCACCGTCTCCTAAATCGTTAACGCCGACGTCCTCCGCGCGCTTTGGTGCGCTCGCCGCGGTGCCGCCCTCTTGCGCTGTCAACATGGTCAACAAACAACAAGAATCGGCAGAAGTACGTGGAGAGGATGACAGTAGGGGCCCACCACGTCAGCGTATGGAAAAATAAAATGCTTCCTCCTAGTGTTTTCCTAACATCTGGGACCCACGACATTGTGAGCGTATATAGTCAATAGACAAGAGAACAGCACAAGATCGGCTGACACCTGGGACGTAGCAACTCGAGCAGTATTTTTTTTGTTTGGTATTGTTGAGACGGAGCAGGGTTTGAACTGGGTTGTGGCCCGTCTAGCCCAGGCTTATATTTTATGTTCACCATGTGACCAGCCCAGCTATTTTTTCTTTGTGAAAATGAGCCCAGTTTATTTTTTATGAAGAATACCCAATCCATTCCTTATTTTTCTATGCCCTGATGGGCTGCAACTCTTTCAAGATGCCTGCAAATCTTGAAAGTAATATGAAATGGGTTGTAAATATAAAAACAGATGACAAATTGGCAATTACTTTATAATTTCTGATTTTTTTCACATTTTCAGATTCCTATTTCACTGGCATTAACCTAATTTAAATATATCTTCAAAGTACTTTAAATCTGGCTCGACATTTCGGTATTAAAAATAGTTTGGAACCCACAGAAATATGCGAAATTGGCCCTGGCCAACCAAAAAAACGACTGCAATAAATTGCATAAGAAGTTGCCATGAGCTATATATAAATTATTAAAAAAAGAAGGAGCGGTCTGACTTGTGGGCCTGTTTAGTTATTATATACATCAACAAACGATTCTAGCAGACGTAACGGTTGGATGTCAATCCAACGGCAGTTGTGTTTCTTCAATCTCTGATCTTCTTGCTCCAGCCGCCAAAGCAGCGCCGGCGGGACCGCCTACTCCCGCCTCCCGTGGCCGGCTGTGCTGCCGCGCAGGCCTCAGCGCCCCCTACTACTCCCACCGCTGGCCAGGGCATCCCTCTACGCACCCACACCCCCCGTTATTCTGCGGCGACGGCAGCCTCACGCCGCAGCCGAACCGGTGAACCCTCGTACTCCTCTCCGCGCGGGCTTCCACTGCCGCGTCTTCCCCGGCTCCGCGTCGTCCCCTTCCTAGGCCTCACCGTCGTCCACCGCCGTGGTGCTCTCGGCGCGGCGTGGTCAATGTGGTCAACGACCGACTTCCATCGGAAGAGTACTGTACGTGGAGAGGCTCACAGCTGGGTCCACGGCAGCCGCAAGGAAGTGCCTCCTTATTACGCGGAAAATAATTATTCCTCCACCTGACAGCAGGGACCCATCGGACAGGCCACCAGTATTTTGCGAAAAAAACATTTCCCCCTGACTACTGGGACCCACAGGACGGGCCACCGTATTTCGCGAAAAAAATGTTCCCCCCGCTGTCAGCTCGGACCCACCGGAAGTGCCTCCTTATTACGCACAAAAAAAATGAATACCCCCTGCTAGCTGGGACCCACCTTGGTGGGAGGCTGACTTGTGGGCCTACTAAGTTGACTGGGACGGTTGTCAACTTTAGTCAATATATGAACGATTCTAGCTCCAGTGACCGTACGATGTCCATCCAACGGCTGTAGTGCTTCTTCAACCTCTGGTTTTCTTGCTCCAGCCTCCCAAAGCAGCGCCGGTCGTGCCGCCCGCTCCTGCCGCCCGTGGCCGGCTGTGATGCCGCGGAGGCCTCACCGCCCCCTACTACTCCCACCGCTGGCCAGGCCATCCCTCTACGCACCCACACCCCCTGTTATTCTGCGGCGACGGCAGCCTCACACCGCAGCCGAACGAGTGAACCCTCATACTCCTCTACGCGTGGGCATCCACTGCCGCGTCTTCCCCGGCTCCGCGTCGTCCCCTTCCTAGGCCTCGCCGTCGTCCACCGCCCTGGTGCTCTCGGCGCGACGTGGTCAACGTGGTCAAGGAATGGCTTCCATCGGACTTGGACTGTACGTGGAGAGGCTGACAGCTGGGTCCACGGCCGCAGCAAGGAAGTGCCTCCTTATTACGTTCAAAATAATTATTCCTCCACCTGACAGCAGGGACCCACCAGACAGGCCACCGTATTTCGCGAAAAAAATGTTTCCCCCTGACTGCTGGGACCCACCAGCTACATCTTCGCATGCAAGGAAGTGCGTCCGAAAAAAAATGATTTGCCCCCCTGACTGTTGGGACCCACCAGCTACATCTTCACACGCAAGGAAGTCCGTCCGAAAAAAAACACGATTCGCCCCCCTGACTACTGGGACCCACCAGCTACATCTTCGCACGCAAGGAAGTGCGTCCGGGCAAAAAAAACAAAACGATTCCCCCCTGACTGCTGGGACCCAGCAGCTACACCTTCGCACGCAAGGAAGTGCGTCCGGGCAAAAAAAACAAAACGATTCGTCCCCTGACTGCTGCGACCCACCAGCTACATCTTCGCAGGCAAGGAAGTGCCTGACAGTCGGGACCCACCTAGTCGAAGCGTACGTAGCGTTGTCATTCTGGTCGCGAACGTGTACGTACATACTGGTCGATGTTGAGGCGCACACGTGTCGTAGTAGAGAAGCTCATGTAGCATGTACACGTACGTACAACGGCCAGTGTGGAAGAAAGAAAATACGGCCACATACGTACATACGGGAAGGGTCTCGAACGCCTACTTGCGCATACGTACGGCCAGGCACTACAAAAAAAATACACTTCCGTGATGATACGTGTTTGTCACAGTAGGTCGCGTTTTCTGTCATGCATGCACATCCATGACAAATTTATGACCGAATCAAGATAGTCATACCTGTGCTGTCGTAGAAGTGTTCCATGACATTGCCAAAATTATCATCACGGAAGTGTCCACTTCCATGACGATAAATCGCGCGTCCCAGAAGTGCTTTCATCAAGGGTGACCGACACGTGGCATCCATCGTAACGGAACGCCGTTAAGCTATCGGGTCGGATTTTGGATCCGATAACCCGTTAACAGCCCTGACCAATGGGAAATTTTTACGTGTAAAATTCTGATTGGCCGAAGGGAACACCTGTCAGCTCGTCAGTGGGCCAGATGTCGCCCAACAGAGGCCAGGGTGCACGTAGCATGTCGCGCACGTGTCGTAGTAGAGGCGCACACGTAGCATGTACACGTACGTACAATGGCCAGGGTGCAAGAAAGTAAATACGGCCACGTACGTACATACGGGCAGGGTCTCGAACGCCTACTCGCGCATACGTACGGCCAGGGCTCGTGTACATGGCTGGGTCGAAACGGAGAAACAGCGTCGTCGTCGTGTTCATGGGGCGGCAACCGAATGCGTCGTGTTCATGGGGAGGCAACGGAATGCGTCGTGTTCATCGGGAGGCAACGAAACACGTGGGAGCCAACCGGCTGGGTCGGAACGGAATGCGTGGTCGTGTTCATCGGGAGGGCTTGGACAGAACAGGCGATGGAAACGAGGCCTGGCGTACCGCAAAAAGGAGGAAACGGCCTTGTGTTCGACCGGCCACGTTCGAAACGGGATCCTGTTCATCGAGAGGGGTCTGGCGTACCGCAAAACGGAGGAAACGGACCTCCTACGGTCGAAACGGGGGTCCTGTTGATCGGGAGGGGTGTGGCGTACCGCAAAACGGACGAAACGGACCTCCTATGGTCGAAACAGGGGTCCTGTTCATCGGGAGGGGTGTGGCGTACCGCAAAACGGGACTCCACGGGATACTGTTCATCTCCACCGTCGACCTCCTCCTGCCTCCACGGGCTACCGTCGACCTCCTCCAGCCTGCACGGGCTCCTGTTCATCCAGCCTCCACCGCGCGCTACTCCACCGGCTACTGTTCAACCACCCCTCCACGGGCACCCCTCCACCGTCTACTGTTCATCCAGCCCTCCACACCACGGGGTCCTGTTCAACCACCCCTCCACGGGCACCCCTCCACTGTCTACTCTTCATCCAGCCCTCCACACCATGGGGTACTGTTCATCCAGAGGCAACGCCACCGCTCACTGTTCATCCACCCCCCCCCCAACGCTCACTGTTCATCCAATCGATCGACTTCAGATAGCAGCAGTAGCGAAGGAATCGCTCGATCGGGTTCAGTTAACAGCCATCGATCGATCGCTCGGGTTCCATAACGCGTAGCCTGCAATGCAATCGCTCGGGTTCAGTTAGAGCCCAATGCCTCACTCGGGTTCAGTTAGAGCCAACGCCTCGCACACACGCGCGTATGTGTACGAGAGAAACGCGCATCGCTCGGCCCCCGACCTCCCACCGTAACCGGAACTCCCCGAAATTTTCCTCCCCCTCGCTTCTACCATGGTTTTTTCTGTCATGGACGGCCCAAAGAATTTCATGCAGCTGCGTCTCCGGCCCGCCCAGGACGAAAAGCCCATTTTCTGTCATATTTTTTGTCATAGAAGTAGGAGCCCACCACATCTATGATGATACCGGGTTTTGTCACAATTATCGTCATAGAAGTGTCATATGTATGATAGAAATTTTTTTCGTTCGGCCCAAAATGTCACGGATGTGTCTTTTTTTTGTAGTGAGGGCTCATGTACATGGCTGGGTGGGAACGGAGAAACTGCGTCGTCGTCGTGTTCATTGGGAGCCAACCGGTTGGGTCGGAATGGAGTGCATCGTCGTGTTCATCGGGAGGGCTTAGACGGAACAGCCGATGGAAATGAGGCATGGCGTACCGCAGAATGGAGGAAACGGTCTTGTGTTCGACCGGCCACGGTCGAAACGGGATCCTGTTCATCGGAAGGGGTCTGGTGTACCGCAAAACGGAGGAAACGCACCTCCTACGGTCGAAACAGGGGTCCTGTTGATCGGGAGGGGTGTGGCGTACCGCAAAACAGAGGAAACGGACTTGTGTTGGAGCGCTACGGTCGAAACAGGGTCCTATTCATCGGGAGGGGTGTGGCGTACCGCAAAACGGGACTCCACGAGATACTATTCATCTCCACCGTCGACCCCCTCCAGCCTCCATGGGCTACTGTTCATCCACCGTCGACCTCCTCCTGCCTCCACCTGCGACTGTTCATCCACGGGCTCCTGTTCATCCAGCCTCCACTGCGCGCTACTCCACCGGCTATTGTTCAACCAGCCCTCTCCACGGGCTCCTGTTCAACCACCCCTCCATGGGGTACTGTTCATCTAGCCCTCCACCGTCTACTGTTCATCCTGCCCTCCACGGGGTGGTCTGTTCATCCAGCCTTCCACGGGCTCCTGTTCATCCAGCCCCATCCGGCTCGATCGATCGGGGTCCTGTTCATCCAGAGGCAACACCATGGGGTCCTGTTCATCGACCCCCACCGGGAACTGTTCATCCAAACCCCCCAGCAATGCTCACTGTTCATCCAGAGGCAGCATCGATCGGCTTCAGTTAGCAGCAGTAGCGAAGGAATCGCTCGATCGGGTTCAGTTAACAGCAATCAATCGATCGCTCGGGTTCAGTAACGCGTAGCCTGCAGTGCAATCGCTCGGGTTCAGTTAGAGCCCAACGCCTCACTCGAGTTCAGTTAGAGCCCAACGCCTCACACCCACGTGCGTGCGTGTACGAGAGAAACGCGCATCGCTCGGCCCCGACCACCCACCGTAACCGGGAACACCCCGATATTTTCCTCGCCCTCGCTTCTACCACGGTTTTTTCCGTCATGGACGGCCCGAACAATGTCATGCAGCTGCGTCTCCGGCCCGCCCAGGACGAAAAGCCCATTTTCTGTCATGACTTTTTTTCATAGAAGTAGGACCCCACCACATCTATGATGATACCGGGTTTAGTCACAATTATCGTCATAGAAGTGTCATAAGTATGAAAGAAAAAAAATTCGTTCGGCCCAAAATGTCACAGATGTGTCTTTTTTTTGTAGTGTATGTGATTGAAGTTTTCAAGCTTTGGGTGAGATATCGATATGAGGAGAATACGGAGCGGAAAGACCCTAATCTTGGGGATGCCCAAGGCACCCCAAGGTAATATTCAAAGAAGACTCAAGCGCCTAAGCTTGGGGATGCTCTGGAAGGCATCCCCTCTTTCGTCTTCAAAACTATCGGTATACCTTACTCAGAGCTATATTTTTATTCGTCACATGATATGTGTTTTGCTTGGAGTGTGTCTTCAATTTTACTTGCTGTTTGAATAAAATCATTGGATCTGAAATCTTGAATGAAAAAGAATCCTCCCATGGCTAGTTAATTATTTGACTACTCAGTGTTCTTCACTTATATCTTTTGGAGTAGTTTGTCATTTACTCACGAGCTTCACGTATATCCTATGAGTAAATGGTTGAATGAATTGAATATCATAAATATGAATTTATATATGTTTCATATTCTTATACCATCGGGAGTAATGACTTCACACAGAATAAGTATAGGTAGTAAACTTATTGAAAGTTAGCAAACGCAGAATTGGTCACTGGAACAATTCATGAAAGAATATTGAAGGAAGAGAGATTTCACATATAAATATACTATCTTGGACATCTTTTGTAATTGTGAGCACTCATTAAAACATGACATGCTAAAAGGTTGATGTTGGACAAGGAAGACAACGTAATGGGTTATGTCTTCTTATATCTGAAATAAAGTATATTGTCATGGATCATCCAACATGCTGAGCCTGCCTTTCCCCCTCATGCTAGCCAAATTCTTTGCACCAAGTAGAAATACTACTTGTGCTTCCGAATATCCTTAAACCCGGTTTTGCCATGAGAGTCCACCATATCTACCTATGGATTGAGTAAGATCCTTCAAGTAAGTTGTCATTGTTGCATGCAATAAAAAATGCCCTCTAAATATGTATGATCTATTGCTGTGGAGAAAATAAGCTTTATACGATCTTGTGATATGGAAGCAATAAAAGCAATAGACTGCATAATAAAGGTCCCTATCACAAGTGGCAATATAAAGTGACGTTCTTTCGCATTAAGATTTTGTGCATCCAACTATAAAAGCACATGACAACCTTTGCTTCCCTCTGCGAAGGGCCTATCTTTTATTCTTGTCTTACACCTTATACAAGAGTCATGGTATATATATATATATCCAATTGGATGTAAGTTATCATGAACTATTATTGTTGACATTACCCTTGAGGTAAAAGGTTGGGAGGCGAAACTATAAGCCCATATCTTTCTCTGTGTCCGATTAAAACTTTGAACCCATAAATATCACGTGAGTGTTTGCAATTGTGAAAGATTAAATGATAGTTGAGTATGTGGAGTTTGCTAAATCAAAGCTCTGACATAGACCCTTCCTGAAAATAAGATGAATTGCAATTGTTTGGTGACTAAGAATATAGTTTGTTAGTTTCAAGAAAGTTTATGTTCTATACTTTAACATGTGAATAGCTTGTTACTTGATCATGAAAAGTTTTATGAGTTGAGCTACTGTTATGATATATAATGATGCTAGAAAAAGTGATTGGAACTATCATTGATCAAACGTATGGACTTGCTAGCATTCACAATTCAGAAATTATTTCTTTTATCATTTACCTACTCGAGGACGAGCAAGAATTAAGCTTGGGGATGCTGATACGTCTCCAACGTATCTATAATTTATGAAGTATTCATGCCATGTTTACAATAGTTTTATATGATTTTGGTATGATGTGATTAGAACTAACCCGGACTGACGCTGTTTTCAGCAGAACTACCGTGGTGTTGTTTTTGTGCAGGAATAAAAGTTCTCGGAATGCGATGAAAATCAACGGAGAATTTTTCTGGAAAATATAAAAAATACTGGAACAAAAATCTACCGGAGGGGAGTCCCGTGGGCCCCACGAGGGTTGGGGGCGCGCCCACCCCCCTAGGCGCCCCCCTGTGCCTCGTGGACTACCTGTGGGTCCCCTGACTTGTTCTCGATGCCAACCTCTCCTATAAATACCCAAACCTCCAGAAATTACCCTAGATCGGAAGTTCCGCCGCCGCAAGCCTCTGTAGCCACGAGAAATCAATCTAGGCCCTCTCTGGCACCCTACCGGAGGGGGCCATCATCACCGGGGGCCATCATCGCCATGAAGGCCAAGATCCAGAGGGAGAACCTCTCCCCATCCAAGGGGAGGCCATGGAGGAGGAAGCACAAGGGGGAGAACCTCTCCTCCTCTCACTCGGTGGCGCCGGAGTGCCATCGGGAGGGGAATCATCGCCGCGGTGACCGTCTTCGTAAACATCACCACCATCATCACCATCCTCATCTCTTTTACGCGGTCCACTTTCCCGCACCCCGCTGTAATCCCTACTTGAACATGGTGCTTTATGCCACATATTATGATCCAATGATGTGTTGCCATCCTATGATGTTTTGAGTAGATATCCTTTGTCTTTGGGTTGATTGATGATCTAGATTGGTATGAGTTGTATGTTTTATTTTGGTGTTGTCCTATGGTGCCCACTACAAAAAAAAGACACATCCGTGACATTTTGGGCCGAACGAAATTTTTTCTGTCATACTTATGACACTTATATGACGATAACTGTGACAAAACACAGTATCATCATAGATGTGCTGGGATCCTACTTCTATGACAAAACATCATGACAGAAAATGGGCTTTTCATCCTGGGCGGGCCGGAGACGCGGCTGCATGACATTCTTTGGGCCGTCCATGACGGAAAAAACCGTGGTAGAAGCGAGGGCGAGGAAAATATCGGGGTGTTCCTGGTTAGGGTGGGTGGTCAGGGCCGAGCGATGCGCGTTTCTCTCATACACGCACGTGCGTGGGTGCGAGGCGTTGGGCTCTAACTGAACCCGAGCGATTGCACTGCAGGCTACGCGTTACTGAACCCGAGCGATCGATCGATGGCTGTTAACTGAACCCGATCGAGCGATTCCTTCGCTACTGCTGCTAACTGAAGCCGATCGATGCTGCCTCTGGATGAACAGTGAGCGTTGCTGGGGGGTTTGGATGAACAGTTCCCGGTGGGGGTGGATGAACATGACCCCGTGGTGTTGCCTCTGGATGAACAGGACCCCGATCGATCGAGCCGGTTGGGGCTGGACGAACCGGACCCCGTGGATGGCAGGATGAACAGGACCACCCCATGGAGGGCAGGAGGAACAGTAGACGGTGGAGGGCTGGATGAACAGTAGCCTGTGGAGGGGTGGTTGAGCAGGAGCCCGTGGAGAGGGCTGGTTGAACAGTAGCCGGTGGAGTAGTGCGCGGTGGAGGCTAGATGAACAGGAGCCCGTGGATGAACAGTCCCAGGTGGAGGCTGGAGGAGGTCGACGGTGGATGAACAGTAGCCCGTGGAGGCTGGAGGGGGTCGACGGTGGAGATGAACAGTATCCCGTGGAGTCCCGTTTTGCGGTACGCCAGACCCCTCCCGATGAACAGGACCCCCGTTTCGACCGTAGCGCTCCAACACAAGTCCGTTTCCTCCGTTTTGCGGTACGCCACACCCCTCCCGATCAACGGGATCCCTGTTTCGATCGTAGGAGGTCCGTTTCCTCTGTTTTGCGGTACGCCAGACCCCTCCCGATGAGCAGGATCCCGTTTCGAACATGGCCGGTCGAACACAAGGCCGTTTCCTACATTCTGCAGTACGCCAGGCCTCATTTCCATCGGTTGTTCCGTCCAAGCACTCCCGATGAACACAACGACGCATTCCGTTCCGACCCAGCCGGTTGGCTCCCCATGAACACGACGATGATGTTGTTTCTCCGTTCCGACCCAGCCATGTACACGATCCCTGGCCGTACGTATGCGCGAGTAGGCGTTCGAGACCCTGCCCGTATGTACGTACGTGGCCGTATTTTCTTTCTTGCATACTAGCCACTGTACGTACGTGTACATGCTACGTGCACGCCTCTACTACGACACGTGCGCGCCTCTACATCGACCAGTATGTACGTACACGTTCGTGACTAGAATGACAACGCTACGTATGCTTCGACCAGGTGGGTCCCAACTGTCAGGCACTTCCTTGCGTGCGAAGATGTAGCTGGTGGGTCCCAGCAGTCAGGGGGGCGAATCGTTTTTTTTGCCCGGACGCACTTCCTTGCATGCGAAGATGTAGCTGGTGGGTCCCAGCAGTCAGGGGGAAACGTTTTTTTCGCGAAATACGGCGGCCCGTCCGGTGGGTCCCCGCTGTCAGGTGGAGGAATAATTATTTTGCACGTAATAAGGAGGCACTTGCTTGCTGCGTCCGTGGACCCAGCTGTCAGTCTCTCCACGTACAGTCCACGTCCGATGGAAGCAGTTCCTTGACCACGCCGCGCCGAGAGCAGCAGGGCTGTGGACGACGGCGAGGCCTAGGAAGGGGACGACGCGGATCCGGGGAAGACGCGGAAGTGGAAGCCCGCGCGGAGAGGAGTATGAGGGTTCACTGGTTCGGCTGCGGTGTGAGGCTGCTGTCGCCGCAGGGCCTGGCCAGCGGTCGGAATAGTAGGGGGCGGTGAGGCCTCCACGGCAGCACAGCCGGCCACGGGAGGCAGGAGCATGCGGCACAACCGGCGCTGCTTTGGGCGGCTGGAGCAAGAAGACCAGAGGTTGAAGAAGCACTAAGGCCGTTGGATGGACATCGTACGGTCACTGGAGCTAGAATCGTTCATATTGACTAAGTTGACAAAGCCCTCCGTCTCCGTCAACTTAGTAGGCCTACAAGTCAGCCTCCCATTGTGGTGGGTCCCAGCTGGCAGGGGGGTATTCATTTTTTTATGCGCAATTGTTGGGGAACGTAGTAATTTCAAAAAAATTCCTACGCACACGCAAGATCATGGTGATGCATAGCAACGAGAGGGGAGAGTGTTGTCCACGTACCCTCGTAGACCGAAAGCGGAAGCGTTAACACAACGCGGTTGATGTAGTCGTACGTCTTCCCGATCCGACCGATCAAGTACCGAACGCACGGCACCTCCGAGTTCAGCACACGTTTAGCTCGATGACGTCCCTCGAACTCCGATCCAGCCGAGTGTTGAGGGAGAGTTTCGTCAGCACGACGGCGTGGTGACGATGATGATGTTCTACCGATGCAGGGCTTCGCCTAAGCACCGCTACGATATTATCGAGGTGTAATATGGTGGAGGGGGGCACCGCACACGGCTAAGAGATCAATAGATCAATTGTTGTGTCTATGGGGTGCCCCTCTGCCCCCGTATATAAAGGAGCAAGGGGGGAGGCGGCCGGCCAAGGAGGAGGGCGCGCCAAGGGGGGAGTCCTACTCCCACCGGGAGTAGGAATCCTCCTTTCCTTGTTGGAGTAGGAGAGAAGGAAAGAGGGGGAGAGGGAGAAGGAAAAGGGGGCTGCACCCCTTGTCCAATTCGGACCAGAGGGGGGGGGGGTGCGCGCCTCCTTCCTTTTGGCCTCTCTCCTCTATTCCCCTATAGCCCAATAAGGCCCAATACTTCTCCCCGGCGAATTCCCGTAACTCTCCGGTACTCCGATAAATACCCAAATCACTCGGAACCTTTCCGAAGTCCGAATATAGTCGTCCAATATATCGATCTTTACGTCTCGGCCATTTCGAGACTCCTCGTCATGTCCCTGATCTCATCCGGGACTCCAAACTCCTTCGGTACATCAAAACACATAAACTCATAATATAACCGTCATCTACTTTAAGCGTGCGGACCTACGGGTTCGAGAACTATGTAGACATGACCGAGACACGTCTCCGGTCAATAACCAATAGCGGAACCTGGATGCTCATATTGGCTCCCACATATTCTACGAAGATCTTTATCGGTCAAACCGCATAACAACATACGTTGTTCCCTTTGTCATCGGTATGTTACTTGCCCGAGATTCGATCGTCGGTATCTCAATACCTAGTTCAATCTCGTTACTAGCAAGTCTCTTTACTCGTTCCGTAATACATCATCTCGCAACAAACTCATTAGTTGCAATGCTTGCAAGGCTTAAGTGATGTGCATTACCGAGAGGGCCCAGAGATACCTCTCCGACAATCGGAGTGACAAATCCTAATCTCGAAATACGCCAACCCAACAAGTACCTTTGGAGACACCTATAGAGCACCTTTATAATCACCCAGTTACGTTGTGACGTTTGGTAGCGCACAAAGTGTCCCTCCGGTAAATGGGAGTTGCATAATCTCATAGTCGTAAGAACATGTATAAGTCATGAAGAAAGCAATAGCAACATACTAAACGATCGAGTGCTAAGCTAACGGAATGGGTCAAGTCAATCACATCATTCTCCCAATGACGTGACCCCGTTAATCAAATGACAACTCATGTCAATGGCTAGGAAACATAACCATCTTTGATCAACGAGCTAGTCAAGTAGAGGCATACTATTGACACTCTGTTTGTCTATGTACTCACACATGTATTATGTTTCCGGTTAATACAATTCTAGCATGAATACTAAACATTTATCATGAAATAAGGAAATAAATAATAACTTTATTATGGCCTCTAGGGCATATTTCCTTCAGTCTCCCACTTGCACTAGAGTCAATAATCTAGTTCACGTCACCATGTGATTTAATACCAATAGTTCACATCACCATGTGATTAACACCCATAGTTCACATCATCATGTGACCAACACCCAAAGGGTTTACTAGAGTCAATAATCTAGTTCACATCTCTATGTGATTAACACCCAAAGAGTACTAAGTTGTGATCATTTTTGCTTGTGAGAGAAGTTTAGTCAACGGGTCTGCCACATTCAGATCCGTAAGTATTTTGCAAATTTCTATGTCTACAATGCTCTGCACGGAGCTACTCTAGCTAATTGCTCCCACTTTCAATATGTATCTACACCGAGACTTAGAGTCATCTAGATTAGTGTCAAAACTTGCATCGACGTAACCCTTTACGACCAACCTTTTGTCACTTCCATAATCGAGAAACATATCCTTATTCCACTAAGGATAATTTTGACCGCTGTCCAGTGATCTACTCCTAGATCACTATTGTACTCCCTTGCCAAACTCAGTGGTAGGGTATGCAATAGATCTGGTACACAGCATGTCATACTTTATAGAACCTATGGCTGAGGCATAGGGAATGACTTTCATTCTCTTTCTATCTTCTGCCGTGGTCGGGCTTTGAGTCTTACTCAATTTCACACCTTGTAACACAGACAAGAAACTCTTTCTTTGACTGTTCCCTTTTGAACTACTTCAAAAACATGTCAAGGTATGTACTCATTGAAAAAACTTATCAAGCGTCTTGATCTATCTCTATAGATCTTGATGCTCAATATGTAAGCAGCTTCACCGAGGTCCTTCTTTGAAAAACTCCTTTCAAATACTCCTTTATGCTTTGCAGAATAATTCTACATTATTTCCGATCAACAATATGTCATTCACATATACTTATCAGAAATGTTGTAGTGCTCCCACTCACTTTCTTGTAAATACAGGCTTCACCGCAAGTCTGTATAAAACTATATCCTTTGATCAACTTATCAAAGCGTATATTCCAACTCCGAGATGCTTGCTCCAGTCCATAGATGGATCGCTGGAGCTTGCATATTTTGTTAGCACCTTTAGGATTGACAAAACCTTCTGGTTGCATCATATACAACTCTTCTTTAATAAATCCATTAAGGAATGCATTTTTGTTTATCCATTTGCCAGATTTCATAAAATGCGGCAATTGCTAACATGATTCGGACACGCTTAAGCATAGATACGAGTGAGAAACTCTCATCGTAGTCAACACCTTGAACTTGTTGAAAACCTTTTGTGACAATTCTAGCTTTGTAGATAGTAACACTACTATCAGCGTCCGTCTTCCTCTTGAAGATCCATTTAATCTCAATGGCTCGCTGATCATTGGGCAAGTCAATCAAAGTCCATACTTTGTTCTCATACATGGATCTCATCTCATATTTCATGGCCTCAAGCCATTTTGCGGAATCTGGGCTCACCATCGCTTCTTCATAGTTCGTAGGTTCGTCATGGTCTAGTAACATAACCTCCAGAACAGGATTACTGTACCACTCTGGTGCGGATCTTACTCTGGTTGACCTACGAGGTTCAGTAATAACTTGATCTGAAGTTCCATGATCATCATCATTAACTTCCTCACTAATTGGTATAGGCGTCACAGAAACTGGTTTCTGCGATGAACTACTTTCCAATAAGGGAGCAGGTACAATTAACTCATCAAGTTCTACTTTCCTCCCACTCACTTCTTTCGAGAGAAACTCCTTCTCTAGAAAGGATCCATACTTAGCAACGAATGTCTTGCCTTCGGATCTGTGATAGAAGGTGTACCCAACTGTCTCCTTTGGGTATCCTATGAAGACGCACTTCTCCGATTTGGGTTTGAGTTTATCAGGTTGAAACTTTTTCACATAAGCATTGCAACCTCAAACTTTAAGAAACGACAACTTAGGTTTCTTGCCAAACCATAGTTCATACGGTGTCCTCTCAACGGATTTAGATGGTGCCCTATTTAACGTGAATGCAGCTGTCTCTAATGCATAACCCCAAAACGATAGTGGTAGATCGGTAAGAGACATCATAGATGGCACCATATCTAATAAAGTACGGTTATGATGTTCGGACACACCATTACACTGTGGTGTTCCAGGTGGCGTGAGTAGTGAAACTATTTCACATTGTTTTAACTGAAGGCCAAACTCGTAACTCAAATATTTTACCTCTGCGATCATATCGTAGAAACTTTTATTTTCTTGTTACGATGATTCTCCATTTCACTCTGAAATTCTTTGAACTTTTCAAATGTTTCAGACTTGTGTTTCATCAAGTAGATATACCCATATCTGCTCAAATCATCTGTGAAGGTCAGAAAATAACGATACTTGCCGTGAGCCTTAACACTCATCGGACCGCATACATCAGTATGTATTATTTCCAATAAGTCAGTTGCTCGCTCCATTGTTCCGGAGAACAGAGTTTTAGTCATCTTGCCCATGAGGCATGGTTCGCAATCATCAAGTGATTCATAATCAAGTGATTCCAAAAGTCCATCAGCATGGAGTTTCTTCATGCGCTTTACACCAATATGACCTAAACGGCAGTGCCACAAATAAGTTGCACTATCATTATTAACTTTGCATCTTTTGGCTTCAATATTATGAAAATGTGTATCACCACGATCGAGATCCAACAAACCATTTTCATTGGGTGTATGACCATAGAAGGTTTTATTCATGTAAATAGAACAACAATTATTCTCTAACTTAAATGAATAACCATATCGCAATAAACATGATCAAATCATATTCATGCTCAACGCAAACACCAAATAACACTTATTTAGGTTCAACACTAATCCCGAAAGTGTAGGGAGCGTGCGATGATGATCATATCAATCTTGGAACCACTTCCAACACACATCATCACTTCACCCTTAACTAGTCTCTGTTCATTTCGCAACTCCTGTTTCGAGTTACTACTCTTAGCAACTTAACCAGTATCAAATGCTGAGAGGTTGCTATAAACACTAGTAAAGTACACATCAATAACATGTATATCCAATATACCTTTGTTCACTTTGCCTTCCTTCTTATCCACCAAATACTTGGGGTAGTTCCGCTTCAAGTGACGAGTCCCTTTGCAGTAGAAGCACTTAGTCTCAGGCTTAGGACCAGATTTGGGCTTCTTCACTTGAGCAGCAACTTGCTTGCCATTCTTCTTGAAGTTCCCCTTCTTCCCTTTCCCCTTTTCTTGAAACTAGTGTTCTCGTCAACCATCAACACTTGATGTTTTTCTTGATTTCTACCTTCGTCGATTTCAGCATCACGAAGAGCTCGGGAATTAATTTCACCATCCCTTGCATACTATATTTCATCACGAAGTTATACTAACTTGGTGATGGTGACTAGAGATTTCTGTCAATCACTATTTTATCTGGAAGATTAACTCCCACTTGATTCAAGCGATTGTAGTACCCAGACAATCTGAGCACATGCTCACTGCTTGAGCTATTCTCCTCCATCTTTTAGCTATAGAACTTGTTGGAGACTTCATATCTCTCAACTCGGGTATTTGCTTGAAATATTAACTTCAACTCCTGGAACATCTCATATGGTCCATGACGTTCAAAACGTCTTTGAAGTCCCGATTCTAAGCCGTTAAGCATGGAGCACTAAACTATCAAGTAGTCATCATATTGAGCTAGCCAAACGTTCATAACGTCTGCATCTGCTCCTGCAATAGGTCTGTCACCTAGCGGTGCATCAAGGACATAATTCTTCTATGCGGCAATGAGGATAATCCTCATATCACGGATCCAATCCGCATCTTTGCTACTAACATCTTTCAACATAATTTTCTCTAGGAACATATCAAAAATAAACATAGGGAAGCAACAACGCGAGCTATTGATCTACAACATAATTTGCAAAAATACTATCAGGACTAAGTTCATGATAAATTTAAGTTCAATTAATCATATTACTTAAGTACTCCCACTTAGATAGACATCCCTCTAATCCTCAAAGTGATCACGTGATCCATATCAACTAAACCATGTCCGATCATCATGTGAGATGGAGTAGTTTCAACGGTGAACATCACTATGTTGATCATATCTACTATATGATTCACGCTCGACCTTTCGGTCTCCGTGTTCCGAGGCCATATATGTTATATGCTAGGCTCGTCAAGCTTAACCTGAGTATTCCGCGTGTGCAACTGTTTTGCACCCGTTGTATTTGAACGTAGAGCCTATCACACCCGATCATCACGTGGTGTCTCAGCACGAAGAACTTTCGCAACGGTGCATACTCAGGGAGAACACTTATACCTTGATAATTTAGTGAGAGATCATCCTATAATGCTACGGTCAATCAAAGCAAGATAAGATGCATAAAAGATAAACATCACATGCAATCAATATAAGTGATATGATATGGCCATCATCATCTCATGCTTGTGATCTCCATCTCCGAAGCACCTTCATGATCACCATCGTCACCGGCGCGACACCTTGATCTCCATCGTAGCATCGTTGTCGTCTCGCCAATCTTATGCTTCTACGACTATCGCTACCGCTTAGTGATAAAGTAAAGCATTACAGGGCGATTGCATTGCATATAATAAAGCGACAACCATATGGCGCCTGCCAGTTGCCGATAACTCGGTTACAAAACATGATCATCTCATACAATAAAATTTAGCATCATGTCTTGACCATATCACATCACAACATGCCCTGCAAAAACAAGTTAGACGTCCTCTACTTTGTTGTTGCAAGTTTTACGTGGCTGCTACTGGGCTTAGCAAGAACCGTTCTTACCTACGCATCGAAACCACAACGATAGTTTGTCAAGTTGGTGCTGTTTTAACCTTCGCAAGGACCGGGCGTAGCCACACTCGGTTCAACTAAAGTTGGAGAAACTGACACCCGCCAGCCACCTCTGTGCAAAGCACGTCGGAAGAACCAGTCTCGCGTAAGCGTACGCGTAATGTCGGTCCGGGCCGCTTCATCCAACAATACCACCGAACCAAAGTATGACATGCTGGTAAGCAGTATGACTTATATCGCCCACAACTCACTTGTGTTCTACTCGTGCATATAACATCAACGCATAAAACCAGGCTCGGATGCCACTGTTGGGGAACGTAGTAATTTCAAAAAAAATTCCTACGCACACGCAAGATCATGGTGCTGCATAGCAACGAGAGGGGAGAGTGTTGTCCACGTACCCTCGTAGACCGAAAGCGAAAGCGTTAGCACAACGCGGTTGATGTAGTTGTACGTCTTCACGATCCGACCGATCAAGTACCGAATGCACGGCACCTCCGAGTTCAGCACACGTTCAGCTTGATGACGTCCCTCGAACTCCGATCCAGCCGAGTGTTGAGGGAGAGTTTCGTCAGCACGACGGCGTGGTGACGATGATGATGTTCTACCGACGCAGGGCATCGCCTAAGCACCGCTACGATATTATCGAGGTGTAATATGGTGGAGGGGGGCACCGCACACGGCTAAGAGATCAATAGATCAATTGTTGTGTCTATGGAGTGCCCCTCTGCCCTCGTATATAAAGGAGCAGGGGGGAGGCGGCCGGCCAAGGAGGAGGGCGCGCCAAGGGAGGAGTCCTACTCCCACTGGGAGTAGGACTCCTCCTTTCCTTGTTGGAGTAGGAGAGAAGGAAAGAGGGGGAGAGGGAGAAGGAAAAGGGGGCTGCACCCCTTGTCCAATTCGGACCAGAGGGGGGGTGCGCGCCTCCTTCCTTTTGGCCTCTCTCCTCTATTCCCGTATGGCCCAATAAGGCCCAATACTTCTCCCCGGCGAATTCCCGTAACTCTCCGGTACTCCAATAAATACCCGAATCACTCGGAACCTTTCCGAAGTCCGAATATAGTCGTCCAATATATCGATCTTTACGTCTCGGCCATTTCGAGACTCCTCGTCATGTCCCTGATCTCATCCGGGACTCCGAACTCCTTCGGTACATCAAAACACATAAACTCATAATATAACCGTCATCTAACTATAAGCGTGCGGACCCTACAGGTTCGAGAACTATGTAGACATGACTGAGACACGTCTCCGGTCAATAACCAATAGCGGAACCTGGATGCTCATATTGGCTCCCACATATTCTACGAAGATCTTTATCGGTCAAACCGCATAACAACATACGTTGTTCCCTTTGTCATCGGTATGTTACTTGCCCGACATTCGATCGTCGGTATCTCAATACCTAGTTCAATCTCGTTACCGGCAAGTCTCTTTACTCGTTCCGTAATACATCATCTCGCAACAAACTCATTAGTTGCAATGCTTTCAAGGCTTAAGTGATGTGCATTACCGAGAGGGCCCAGAGATACCTTTCCGACAATCGGAGTGACAAATCCTAATCTCGAAATACGCCAACCCAACAAGTATCTTTAGAGACACCTGCAGAGCACCTTTATAATCACCCAGTTACGTTGTGACATTTGGTAGCACACAAAGTGTTCCTCCGGTAAACAGGAGTTGCATAATCTCATAGTCATAGGAACATGTATAAGTCATGAAGAAAGCAATAGCAACATACTAAACGACCGAGTGCTAAGCTAACGGAATGGGTCAAGTCAATCACATCATTCTCCCAATGACGTGACCCCGTTAATCAAATGACAACTCATGTCAATGGCTAGGAAACATAACCATCTTTGATCAACGAGCTAGTCAAGTAGAGGCATACTAGTGACACTCTGTTTGTCTATGTACTCACACATGTATTATGTTTCCGGTTAATACAATTCTAGCATGAATAATAAACATTTATCATGAAATAAGGAAATAAATAATAACTTTGTTATCGCCTCTAGGGCATATTCCCTTCAGCAATAAGGAGGCACTTCCTTGCGTGCAAAGATATAGTTGGTGAGTCCGACCTGTCAGCGGAGGGAACGTTTTTTCGCGAAATACAGAGGCCCTTCTGGCGGGTCCCATATGTTAGGTGGAGGAATCATTATTTTGCGCGTAATAAGGAGGAATTTCCTTGTGTGCAGCCGTGGACCCAGCTGTCAGCCTCTCCACGTACAGTCCACTTCCGATGGATGTCGTTCGTTGACCACGTTGACCACGCCGCACCGAGAGCACCAGGACGGTGGACGACGGCGAGGCCTACGAAGGGAAGGACATGGAGCCGGGGAAGACACGGCAGTGGCTGCCCACGCAGTGGAGAGTACGAGGGTTGACTGGTTCGGCTGCCGTCGCTGGAAAATAACAGGAGGTGTGGGTGAGTAGAGGGATAGACAGGCCTACCCGGCAGCACAGCCGGCCACGGGAAGCGGGAGCAGGCGGTTCTGACATTGCTAGTTTGGGCGGCTGGGGCAGGAAGATCAGAGACTGAAGAAGCACGATTGCCGTTAGATTGACATCTAACGGTCAGACGCTGGTAGAGTCGATTGTTGACTAAGTTTCTTTTTTGATAAACCTTGTGTAAGCATGAACTTAGTAGGCCCACAAGTCAGCCTCCAAATCTGTGGCAGACAACATAGAGCCCATTTGCTATTTTTTAATAATTTGCAACCCATTTGCTAATTCTTAAGTAATTTATTACAGCCCATTTTCTGCCCAGGACCACGGTCAAAAAGTTCAACCTTATTTTGCATATTTCGGTGGAGTCCAAACTTTTGTAATCCCGAAATGATAAACATTTTTAAGAACTTATTTATTTGCCAAAGAAAATCATTTTGTTTTTGTAAGCAAATAAGACGTGGGACAATTGAGTTAGTTTAAGGGAAAACCAGTGGTAAAAAAATCAGCGCTGGGAGGGAAAACAACAACAAAAATAAGGATGTAAATATGAAAAGTCAATTTTATGTATTTTCAATATAATGATACGTGTATATGAACTAGTAAAACTATAGGTAGAGATTAGAAAATGGATGTAGGACATGCGTTTCAAGAGGAAAATAGAAATGGGCTGTGTGTTTGATTCAGTAAAAAAAAAGTGCCAGCGGATGTTGTAAGACAAAATATAACCAACGCTAGCGGGCCAGAGGCCAGTAGATACCTGCTGGATCTTTGTGCCCTGTTGTCGTCATGGGCTGGGCCTGTTAAAAACGAAACCAAGCCTAGGCAGTCTACAGCCCAGTTGAAACTTGCTCGACCTGAAAAAACAATATACGTGCTCAATATATGAGAGAATTCTGCAAGTACAGACTGATAACTGGGATGCAGCAGGGATATTGTTTTTTCATCCTGATAATAAGAGCATGCACTTGTTTAGAAAAATTTGGAGAACTGGGAATTCGAACGGCAGGTGCTTATGCTACCCATCAAATAAAAATCAGGTGCCTGAAAATTCGTTTCGAAACAAATGATTCGGCTTTATATCCACGTCGACCCTCGGCATGATGGTTGGAAGCAAATGCCAAGTTCATACCAAAAGATCATTAACAACAATACCAACTTGCGGACGACAAGGTAGTACAAGTACCAATACCAAACTAACTTATAATCTTTTTACTCCTGGCCCTAGTGTTCGTCTGGTAGAAAATTTTGTAGAGGACCAGCTCCCGCTCCTTCTCTTGCTCCAGGTCCCCGAGGTGGTACCGGTGCATCACCCAGTTGGTCCTCTGCTGGTCGAAGTTCTTGTTGGTGTGCAGCACCAGAACCTTTTTGCTGCCCGTCTGCCGGCCGTTGACCATCACCGGCAAGGTATTGCCGGTGTTGTGCCACATCGCGTGCATGCCGCACTCCGACTGTATCTTGCGACGCGTCCACGTGCCCCTTTTGAACGCCATGGAATTGCGCTGAAAGAAATGCTTGCTTAGGCCACTTAGTGTGATACCTGCAGTATTGTCGAATACAGGTTTTAGTGTACGTAGTTGGCATTTTCATAACATCTTTGGCATGTTGCAGTCACTTGTTTCACTTTTTATTAACTGTCCAATTGTAATTGCTTCACCAGGTTTGCGTCTAAAAAGAAAAATAGAGCTATAAACAAAGGAATATGTTTGTGCAAGTAGACGGCCGATCGGTGTCTTACCTGGAAATTTCTCAGGATGGGTGCAGCATATGCCGTGCTCGCTGTCGATGGTTGGTATGAACAAATCGATGAGAGGGTGAGATCTCGCGCTGTCAGCACTCACTTTGGCCTCAAGGTGCTCGATCAGCTCCTGATCCGTGGGATCGAACTTGACGCCAGCCGGCAGTACCGGCCAATCCTTCTTCGACTTGCATGGGTTAATTCCAGTTATATGGTACTCAATGTATGATCAATCGACTGTTTTAAGTGAATGATAAAATATTTCGACAGATAAGTGGTACTCCAAATCTGAAGTCCAGAATACCCGAACACGCCGCCGGGATTCTTGTGTCACCTCACGCGCAGCGTGTTGTCACGTCGATTCAATGTGTGGACATGATGAATAATTTGACTGACGTATACTAGTACTGCTACTGTACTACTTACTAGTCGTATTTAGTGTCATATTTTAACCATAGGTTTAACTAACAATTACGCACTTGAAGCCTAAGTGATATATATATATATATATATATATATATATGGATTGACTATTCGTCACCCTGGGTGAGGAATAGTTATTCTTCACCCACCTCTATTTTATCATCTATGCACCGTAATTTTACGTTTCGTAAATTTTGTCTTATTTTAGACATAAAAAGAGAACGTAAGAAAACCTACACTCGTCATAATTTTTTTATGTTATGTAAAGTTACAAATGTAAAAACATAGTGTAAAATGTACATAAAATACAATTTTTGACCTATATTTTTTTGTTATGCCAAATTTTATGCAGTAAATCAATATAAATGTAACTATTTGTATTTCAAATGTAATTTTTTATGAAATGATCGTAAGATTACTTTGGATGAAGAATAACTTATTCTGCACCCTGGGTGATGAATAGTAACACTATATATATATACTGCACAGCATCTCCATCATCATTATCAGTACATCCTGCGCAGGTGAGTTAGGATGCACTTGATCCCAGAAAGGTATCTATCCTTCAAACGAGAGGAGTGCTTCAAACTAACAACAGTCCAACAAAAGAGGGTCGTGCTACAGCAGTATAATACATGGCTCTGTCTACATATCAGTACGAATCAAGTTGTGCATATTTGTTGTTGGCATGAACCACATCGCCGCATGCCGAGTTTGCAAAAGCCATCCATCGCATGGAAGCTTGATGCCTTTCACACACTGAAGATTATCTCGCAACAAGCTATGTCGACGAATCTCTGGATATGGTGATTCATGAAACCCATGGTATGATGTGTAAACACAGTCCCCCCTGGCGAATGGAAGTTGCATTGCACGGTAATCATCGCCGGTGATATGATCCATGATTGGTTGGATGATCGGATAATTGAGCCCGAGGAACATGGAGTGGTTGCCGAGGCTATAAACCCGCCTCCAGTTGAATACGCCTGGCCCAACGGAGTTGGGATCTTTCTCGAACACGAAGCAGCCATAGCCATCAATGTCACGAACGCCCCAGGCATTGTACTGCATGTGGTTTGATGAAATGGTTTGGTCAATTTGGTACGTTCAAATGAGCATCAAATGACCACCATCAGCTGAACGAGCGATAAACCACCACCCATCGGCTGGTATGATTCCAGGTCCTGGAATCATGAAGGCCAGCGCATTTGCGTTTGCTGCAACAATTCAAATTGGAGACCAAAAGGACAAAAATAAGCAATCATGTTCAGAGTATGTGTGGAATTAACATTATTATAACAGTGACACATATCATAGACAGAGAATTGCAATGCTGTGGTCATAATCATACCCCAAATTAAAAAAATAAGCCAATGGCTTTCATATTCTAGCAATATATCATGGTTCAAACATCATGTAACAATGAGAGGAAAACAGATATGACAGGGCCTACTCATATTCTACCATAGCACTTACTACAGTTATCATATCAACTCTAAGCAATAACATGCGTTGTTATAAAAATCCGGGAAATGAGAGTAACATATAGCAATCATGAGGTTATACTCATAATATCTATTCTAACAATCATTAGATACCAATTGTTCTCATATGAACTCTAACAATAACATGTGTGGTCATAAAAATCTAGGAAATGAGAGGAACATATAGCAATGATGTGGTTATAGACATACTATATATTCTAAATTTGTAACAATGAACAGGCAGTCGTATTCTTAAGGTAAAGATGAGATGAGATAAACAATTACACGACGATAGATTCCACCAGTATAGGCAGCCAATCTGTGCGTCGACCGCATAAACGATGCCATCGTGCACTATAGCATCAGACAGAAGTGTCGGGTGAAGACACTACAAAAAAATACACTTCCGTGATGATACGTGTTTGTCACAGTAGGTCGCGTTTTCTGTCATGCATGCACATCCATGAAAAATTTATGACAGAATCAAGATAGTCATACCTGTGCTGTCGTAGAAGTGTTCCATGACATTGCCAAAATTATCATCACGGAAGTGTCCACTTCCATGACGATAAATCGCGCGTCCCAGAAGTGCTTTCGTCAAGGGTGACCGACACGTGGCATCCACCGTAACGGAACGCCGTTAAGCTATCGGGTCGGATTTTGGATCCGATAACCCGTTAACAGCCCTGACCAATGGGAAATTTCCACGTGTAAAATTCTGATTGGCCGAAGGGAACACCTGTCAGCTCGTCAGTGGGCCAGATGTCGCCCGTCCATTGGAGGAGACATGCCTATGATACGTCGACACGTGGCTGGGCCCAACAGAGGCCCATATAGGTTAAAAAGGCCGGCCCAGTCAAAGGCCCGTAGAACTTAATCAGGTACTAGTGGGCCAGCCCAATAACGGCCTGCTTAATAAAGGCCCATTTACGGCCCGAAGCCAGATCTGGCCCGTTAATTGTTCGCCCAATATTTGGGCCCATTTACGGCCCGAAGCCAGATCTGGCCCGTTAATTGTTCGCCCAATATTTGGGCCCATTTGCGGCCCGAAGCCAGATCTGGCCCGTTAATTGTTCGCCGAATATTTGGGCCCAACTACAGCCCAGTGACTTTCGGCCTGTTAGAGGCCTGATGTAGACATGGGCCCATTTCAGCCCGGTGTGACTTTCGGCCTGGGAATGGCCCGTGCTGCCCATGGGCCATATATGGTCCGACGGGACATCGGGCCCACTAACGGCCCGTGCTAAAGGTGGCAACAGTTAAGCCCAACGTGACTTTGGGCCTGTTAAAGGCCTGTCGCGTAATTCGGCCCGTTGATGCCTGTGCTAAGCTTTCGGCCTCTTAAAGGCCCATGATATCAGTGGGCCAACTAAGGCCCGAGATATGTTTCGGCCTGGTAACGGCCCGTGAGCTAACTGGGCCCAAAACGGCCCGGTCTACATTTCGGCCTGCTGAAGGCCCGTCGACGACTAGTGAAAATTGAGGCCCAACATGCATTTTGGCCTGCTAAAGGCCCGTGGTTTCATCTCGGCCGTAACAGGCCAGTACAATATTCAGCCTGTTAATGGCCCAACGCTACCTGGGCCAAACTAAGCGCTGGGTCGACAAAAGGCCCAACTAAAATATAGGCCGGTGTAAGTTTGGGCCTGGCGCAATGTGTGAAGGCCCCAATCATTCGGGCCCAAGAAAGACGCAGGCCGGCCCAATTGTGGCCCGCTAAAAACCTGGCCCGTTAGAGTCGAATGTTTCGGTCCGGTCGACTACATCTGATTTTTTTTCAGATAGCGAATGATGGCAGTAACTAGTAGGAATTAAGAACAAACCTACTCTATACAATAAAGAAATTACGGCATAGTAACTAAGAATAAACCTACACTATACAATAAAGGATTTAAGGTATATTACATCCACTGGGCATCGAAGTTCGCCACCAGTGATCATAAAGCGCAACGAAGAAGCAGATTACAAAAACTGGGCACCATTGCAGCGTAACAAAATAATACTGAACCGAGACCACTTCCAAGACAGTTCAAGAAAGGTTAGCCTTGCGGGGGAACTGCTGCGCAAGCTGCTGAGCAAGGCTGTGAGACCGGCCTAGCATGTCGGTCATAGCTTCCAGGTGTAGCTGTTTAGCGATGAGGTTCTCATTGGTGTTCTCCGCAATCTTTCTTAGAGATAGGACTTCAAGTCGAAGTTGAGTTGCAGAATGCCTTTCTGCTAGAACTTGGGACTGAAGAAGTCGAACTGATTCAGACAACGAATTCTGTGAGCTTGTCTGACTGTTAGTCTCAAGTAACTTGAACACTGCATCAAGACAAGACTTTGGGGTTGTCTCGCTATCTTCAAGATGTTTTGCCTTCTTTGCTGCAATATATGTTGGGTTTGTCTCACAGCCTTCAGCAGACTTGTGCATGCCATCAGGCATATCACCCTGAAACAAAGCAGAGAGATGACAGGTTTTGCACGTGTATAAACAAAGATGATAACTGTTCTGTCAATTCTATCCAATTTCAAATTAGAAAATAAAGAGTAAGTTCAAAATATCAATAGCATAATTTGGCATTGTTCATAATGCGGGGAGCTTCACCACACTACTGGATTACCATGTCAACATAACAAGCATAGATGAAGGGCAAAGAAAATCATTGTATCTATTTTGGATAATGTGCATGGCATGTTGTTCATATCATCAGCCACATCAGTAAGATAAAACAGGAGATGACAAGGTGCAAACGTGGGCTGCTTCACCACACACTGGATTATAGATCCACAAAAACAAGCATACATATAGGGAGTATTAAGTAATGTGCATGGTATGAATAAGGAATTTGGTTTTACAAGTAAAACTTAGAACTTACGGTTCTTACGAACATGCATTTTGGTAGAAACAGCAAACTAAACAGCAGTAAACGATAGGGAGTATGAGCAAATTAAACAGCAGTTGAGGATAAAGGCTTTAGAAGGACTGACTTACATTAACAGTTAACACCGGCTTTATAATGCCCTTCTCCATGTCAAGGGAAGGATAACTCAAGAATTTCAGCACAGAATCTTCTTCATAAGCATTGCCTGTACTCTACATTTTGTAGAGAGTAATTATAGATATGATAATACTGGAAGGGATAGAGGATAATGAAGATAAGATGCAGATTGATGCTACATAATCAACTACCAATCCCTGGAAGTACAAGCGTTACAGGACAAAATGTACTGACAAGAGCAATGGGCTACACTTCTGCACTGGCATTGTCTGTGTATTCTACTTGTTGGTAAGATTAAATATAGATCTGATCTTTTTTAGTAAATGGTGGGCGAGGGAGATAAGATGCAGAATGCTACAAAATGAACCAATCCCTCTTCCCATAATACAAGAGTGTTTTGAACACTGGTGTACTGTACAAAACGTTCTTATATTATGGGACGGAGGGAGTAGCTGTTAATGTAAGTACAGTGATAGACCACGTTCAGTCCTTACAAGAGGACTGCAGAGCTAAACCTCTTCAAAAGCATTGGGTTGATTCTAAATTTATGTAAGAGTCCATACGGATCTTATAATGTCCACCAAATGGACGATTACGAGGCTAACATGTGCAGTGATGCTACATAATCAAACAGCTATGAAAGTAAGTATGGTCATACAGGGCAAGAGGTACTCACAAGAGCAATGCAGTGTGCAGTATAGTTGCGAGATTCTGTGGTCCCTTGAGAACGAATGTTCTTCTGCTAACAGTTTTCGTACAAGTGAGACATTAAGGCAAATGCAGAAATGTAGTTCAAATTGTGATGTGATATCATAGACAGTACCTTACGCTGCAGCCGAGACCAATGTGTAACAAGATTATTCCAGTCACCGTCGGATAAATGTAGCACCGGAGACTTTACAGAAATTTCGTTCAGAGGCTTGCCATCGAAGTGCGCTTGCCTCAGGTAGGAACGATACTTCATCAACGAGTGCTTGAAAAGCGCAACCAACCCTTGCTCGTCATCACAATCCAGTTTGCTCCTCGCCTATTTAAAAGAATGAAATCTTGTGTCTTCTGTCAGCAGAAACATATGCAGTAATGACCATGAATAACATTAGTACATTACTTACGCGTAAGTTGCGGAGGAAGACTGGAAATTGTTCTGTGTCTGCGGTATAATCTTTCCATGAAGGAAAGATGCGCACAAAGTTCCTGACAACAACATAAGCTTCGTCTTCTAAACTGGGAAGAAATGGAACAGGGGTCCTATTTGCTGCAATTGGGGCTCTCTCTGGTTCGAAAAGGGATTTGGCAACTGGATTTGGTGTACTCTTTGCTGGAATGGGGGTTTTGCGTCGTACAGCTGGTGCTATGTCAACTGGCATAATCATACTGTTTGCTGCAGTTGGGGTCTGCTGAGTTGGGGCATCAGAAATGACCAGTGTAGTAGGGCTAGAGTCTGCTAGAGTTGGGGTATTTTGTGGGTCAGGTGATATTGCAACTACACCTAATGGGCTATTTGATTTATCAGGTGCCACTACCTTTTCCAAATACTTTGCTTGTGCTCCTCCACGATCAGCAATCGCCCTCTTCCTTTTGAACGTCTGATACACAAGAACAACATTTGAATGGATAAATATGGTATGATGACAGATGGAATATGTACTGAAAATGGATAGGCAGGGCGTATTCACATACACGATGTGTAAACTAAGCTAATGGCAGTTCAACAAAGTAGAAGCAATGCAAAGCATCAGTTGCAAGATATGTGCGAGCAATGTAACCTTGGAAAGTTAGAGCAAGTACCTTGATGGGTGAATAAGATAGGGCATCTTCCTCTGACTCCTCCACTAGGGAGCTACATTGACTTAGGTCTCCCTCTAGCTCAGAATCACTGTTAGGATCATATTCTGAGCATGAATCTGTAGGTGGAGAGCGTTTGCATTGCATTGCATCCAGACTTGATTTCAGTCCCTTAATGCCAAGTTTGACAGCCATGGCATTGTTCTGCTTTATTCTTTTCATGCGCGCAAGCTCATAATCATTATGATGCTGTTCAGAATCTGAGATTCATGAAAACATAAAAAGTAGTCAGATTATCTATGGAATGCATTGCGGATTCAACTCGGAGAGTGTCTCCCTATAAACCCCTGCATATGCAAAGTTCACCTCCCCAACCGTGCTGACCAGACCACACACAGAAATACAAACCCCTTATGTCTCTATAACAGGCAGGCACACATTTCAAAACTGAAGTAGGAACATTAGAATCATATGAAATTCGTATTTGAACAAATAAACTAAGCAATTATGAGTGGCGTAATGTTTAGCTTCAAGGGTGGAGTGTTGGTAGTGCGACACAAAGCAAGTAGGCAGATTGTATTCCATGTAAAAGATCGAAACCTATGTAAAAGCTGGAAATGACACTTTCTTTCTATACAATGCAGTGTTCGTTACCCACACATGATGGAAGAGATCACATAGAGAAATACTATTCACTCATGTCTACGGTTCCAGTATTTAGAAACAGGGTGGTCCACCCTAAAAGAATATTGACAACAAATATGACAAGGCAAGCATAGATGTAGTGAATCAATCATTTACTTGTGAGCTTACTAGGACAAGTATGCAGAATTGTAACTGCAGTAAGAGACCGTCCAAAATCTGAATGAAGAAGTTTGTCTAGCACTTATTGTTTGCAACTAATCGACGTGAATAATTGGATATTATATCGAATGAGTAAGAAAGACAAGTAAAATTGTCAACAAACCTGGCTTGCAGTAGTAATCTGGGTCAATGTCACTACGACCAACAATCCAAAATGACTAGTTTCTGTTCCGAGGGCCGGAATTTTGAAAACCCTGTGAACTTTAGAGGTACTAAAGATTACCGAAATACATCTGAACCATTAAGTGTAGGTAGCACTGAGCACACAACAAACCCTAATGACAGTCCTGCCTAATGAGTAATGAATCAATTAGAAAATGGGTGATGAGGAGTGGCTGCTGAGTGTTGAGGACGTATCTCAGGATAAATCGGGTTGGCTTGGTGGGTGCTGCACGCCTGAGCCCTGAACGGACTGGGAAGGTAGGCACGGCGGCGCGCCCGGGCAGCGGTGACGCTGTTGGGCGAGCGGCTCCTGGCCTCCTGTTAGTCCGGCGTCTCCTCCTAGAGTCATGCCGTCCGGGGACGGCAAGTCGCCGGCGAGGCAGGCGGCTGGGGGCGAGTAGAGATCGGAAGCGCGCAGCAGAACAGAGGGGAATCGGGGCCTGGGACGACCCAAAATCCCAGGGTGGGCCGGCCCACCGTGGGCACCCTGTAGAGATACACACCCGAGCGGCGAACATGCATTTTCGAAACTAATTTAGGAACATTTAGCTGACCAATTAAACAACTTTGTTTAGCTTGATGGGTGGAGCAGTGTTATTATGACACGAAGCACGTATTCTGATCGTATAGTGATCATAAAAGGGGGAAACTCTAAGCATATTTTTTTAGCAAAAGAGGGTTTCCCCTCCGATTTCTATTAAAGAAACCACCACGGAACCAACATGATCAATTAAACCCTAAGCATGATCAATTAAACCGTATTATGGCTGTGCCATGGCAGATTTGAAGCTGCAAACCGGAGAAATGATATTTAGCATCCATTGTTTGCTTCGAACTAAGAACTAAATTCTAAGAGCTGAAAAGAAAGTAGAGTAACCAAGTTAAGATCTATTTTCTGGTTGAGATCAAAAAGTTGAGGAGATATGAAGTACCACCTCTCTTGCGGCGCCGTGTAGGCATCGGGGGTGCGATGGCTGTCGGTGGCGTTGAAGCAGATCTGCGACGGTAGACGGGTGCATCGGGGGATAAGTCCCGTTGCGGTGGAAGAGAAGGTCGTGTGAGCGGCCCCGGCAAAGAGGACGACGGCGCCGATGAAGCGAGAGGACGCGATGCAAGGCTATTGGTCCGTCGCCGTGGATGAGAAACGTCCATCTCTAGCAGTGGACGACGCGGTCTTGGTAGGCGCTCCGGCATGGTGGAGGACGGTGGCGATGGATGTGGTGGAGGACGGCGGCGATGGATGGGGTGGCGGACGGAGGCTGGTGTGGGGATGGGGTGTTCTAGCGCGGACGGTGTATGAATGGGAAAATGGAGGGAGAGGTACGGGGAACCATGTTTTTGGGACGCGCCTGTCTGAAATATGGGAAAGTTACGAACTTAGCCCCCGTTTAAAATTTGGACGTCTCGTCGGTTGGGGATAGGACGGTAATCTCGCATCTCGCCAATATTTGCCCAGAGCGATTTCGGGCGAGGAGAGGGTGGTTGGCGCCCATGGTTGGCGCCCACGGTGTATGAACGGGGCTGACAGGTAGGGCGGTTGTGTCACGTCTGAGTGAAGTTACAAACCTGCCCCTATTGAAAATATTTGCCTACATCGATTTCGGCCGAGTCGAGTTTGTTTTGCCGCCCACCGTGTATGAATGGGGAATGGAGGGAGAAACAGAGGTCTTTCGGACGAGCTTGAATCAAATGAGTTTTGCCGCCCATGTTTGACGCCCACCGTGTCGGAATGGGCTCAGAGGCGGTCGTGTCACGTCTAATTGAAGTTACTAACCTACCCCTATTTAGAGCAGTGGAAATCGGGCCGATGGATTGTCCGTGTAATGGGTAGACAGTAATTTCCATCTCCCAAACACTTGGCTTCGGGCAGCCGACGTGGGAGTGGACATTTTGCTGCTTCTTTCGAATTTTGGGACAATAAGCATCCACGTTTACCCTGGCAACTAAATTCGAATCCATTTTGTATTCCTATATGAATCTTTATAAATCATTCTATGTGTTTTTATATATCTTCAAAAGGACGACAAAGATGTATTCCACTGTCATATATGAATATGGTTTACAAATGCCGATACTCAAATTCAGAAACTAGAATCCAGTTTAAGGTGAATTCGAATATTTGGAACACTTCATGTCCAACTCAAATGTCACACGCAGCATAATGTGTACTCCCATTTAGATATGTACACAAGCGATGTATCAAGATTCAAATACCGAGTCAATCAACCAAGAATGTACAGAACTAACAGACATATAAACACTTATAGAGTATATGGATCAATAATATCAACTAACATACATAAGCCAGGCCGCTGTACTTTTTTTTGGCTACAACAGCATCCTTTTTTAGCCAGCATCTTGGCCCTTTCCGATGCGTGCCACTTATGGTCCATCTATACTACTACTATTGCTGAATGCACATTCAGCCCGATTGGCATATTTGTAGGTCTGGCACAGCAATCCAAATGAAATGTCTCCGAGTCTTATCAATTAATACAGACTTGTGCTCAAATAAAATTACAAACCAAAAAAAAACAATTATTACATGATCTCTAAAACAAATGGTTTGATTGATTACATGAACAGACAACACAAAGGTTATTCAACTATGGAAAGAACATTTCACCTATGATTTACCAAGTAGGAATTTAATTTCCTTTTTTCCTTCAGGACCTTAACAATCTGGTCAGTCTCAGCTTGCTTCGTTTTGAAATCCACCAAATATTTAATGGTTGTCTTGAGTACTGCTTGTGATTGTGCTGTTTGCTTCCTCAACATGTCAACTTCATCTCTAAGTGCAGAAGCAGAATCTCTTTCTACCACTAGTTTAGCCTCTAGAGCATCAGCAGTTGGCAATTCATAATGCACGATTGGGCCGGTGCCACTGCTGTGGGATGATGCAACGTCCATGGGGACCTCGCTCTTTGATCTTGGGCTAACCTGTTTTGCCATTAAAGTTCCGATTGGATTCAGAAAAGTTGAAGTTAGCAAAACATCTCAACTGGGAGTTATAACAGCAAACCAGTTAAACAAACAAGGAATTAAAGAGTTTCAATTGGATGCTGAAAAGTAGTTATTAACATCATTGTAACCCGCTGTTGCAGCAGCAAAGCAGTTAAACAAACAAGTAGATATTTAAGTCAAGGCAAACAGGTAATTCTTAACAGTAAGTATCAAACACATAGATAGGCGCAGTCTACAATATGATTAACAGGCTGTGCCATTATGTAATCAGTAGCAAACTAAATTAAGCCAAGCAACGTAATTGAACAATTTTGCAATAAGTGGCTAACGAAAATTCCGAGAAAGCAGGTAACTGAACGTATGCTAGTTCTTTGTACAGGCACACTGCAACTTCTTTTTCGCTTACAAGGTTGTACGAAGTAGTCCATGGCATCAATTGCTGGGATACGCAGTCCCAATACTTCTTTCTTCCCACACTGTATGGGTAAGTCGAATGGTTAATCTGGTAAGATGGTGCGTCCTTGATATGTTATATGAGGACGTGTAGTCAGACTAGTTGTAGCCAAACACATCACACTGGCTTTTACTATATATTTCATGCGATTACTTTTGGCATATCGAGATCTAAGAAATCTACAATAGGATGAAAGGACTGGCATCCTTCACATTATTGGCGAACTCAGTTCATAGAAACAAGCAATTCAACCATTCTGTGGGTAAATCAAAAGCGCCACTGGAATATTTTTCACTCCAATCATACACGCAAAAAGGGGCGACGCCACCATAGGGGCTGGTATGGACGGCCGCCTCAGGTGGCTGGAAAGTGTGCACCTAGTTTGGGTCGTCCAGGTTGGCCCACGCTAGTTTTGTTCGTCCCAACGCACGAGCAGACAATGTAAAAAATTAAGAAAAATGTTTCAATTTGGATGGGCCAATAACATAAGTGCAAGGCAGGCCCTATAGCAGGCTCGCGGCCCAAACGAGCGCCTCCCATATCGATCGACAGCAGGAAAAATCCCAATTCATTCGCTCCAGCCTCCAGTCTGGTTCGCTCCTAACCTAGCCGCCGCTGGACAGACCGACACAGCACTTCCTCGCGCCCTCGTTGGAGGGCGGTCGCCGGGCTTCAAGCGAACGGAAGGACAAGAAGATGAAGATCCAAACCCTGGGTGTAGCCTGCGTGGGAGGCAGCGGCGGCAGCACGGGCATGGCATCGAGCTTGCGCAAACGGACAGTCGCAGCTTGCAAGAGTAGCATGCGCAACGAGCAGGTACATCACATCCCTGATTATATCTAATTCAACTCTTCAATTTCTGGCCAATAGTTAAACCTGACGGTGTTGTAAAACTGCTTGTATGTAGGGAATCTATGAGAAAATGAAACCAATTTCTACTTATTTTATAACTCCCCCAATCAATACTGAACTGACTGAATCTGATGTATCTAATCAAGTTTCCGGTGCAAACATACAAGCTCATGTTGTTCTTGAGCCTGAAGTGTCTAATGAACAGACTTCTAATGAAGGATTTGATGCAAACATTTTACATGCTCCTGGTGATGAACATATAGTGTCTAATGAGGGATCTAATGCAAGCATTTTGCAAGCTCATTGAAGGATTTAGTGTCTAATGATGATCTACTATGTTGAGAGAGACAGAGATTTGCAGGCATTGATGATAAGCAAATTATAGTGCATTTTCATAGCTTGAGGAAACATCGAGGCCATCTACCAGAATGTCCCCGTATCATGACAATATAGCATAAATACTTTTCTAATCTTTTGTTTGAAACTATTGGCATACTTGTGCAGGATAGATATATTGATATGCAGTTTGCGCACTGGTTATACGTGCAATTACACTTCGATATTTTCAGCCAGAGAACGAATAATTCAAGCAAGTACAGACCATGTTTGTAGTCCTTGTACACCATGTTGCATTTTGTGTTTTTTGGTGCTTGCATCATTTAGTGTTTATAATCTGAACTACTTTGGATCATTAGCTGGTTTTCAAAGTGCATGTAGCTTCACATTTCTCAAGTTATGTTTTCAAAGGCACCGAAGCAGCGTCGACCCCGAGACGACCCTGGTCTGCCTGGTGCGCCTACATTTGAAAATGCAAACGAATCTTCTTTCATTTGCAAACGAATCTGTAGTATTACCATGCCCGTGTTTTCCTTGCAATAATTAGTCATTCGAAAGGAGATACTCCATCCGTTCACTTTTGTAAGTCGTTTCAGACAACTTAAAATGAACTGTTTTGCACATTGTGTGAAATGTCTTCAAGGTCTTATAAAAGTGAACAGAGGGAGTACTATAAATTAATTAATGAGGAGTTATTTGAAAAAAATCAAAACGGTACCCACGCTAACGTGGATTAGAGTGTGTGTCACATAATTAGTTATTCGAATTAGTGTCACGTAGTTAGTTATTTGAATTAGAGTGTGTGTCACGTAGTGATCTCCAATTCTAACGTGGATTTCACATTTCACACTATCCACGCTACTTTTTTAATACAAATTCATATGTATATGATGAACACCATGGTAGTGAGAAAACTTTTGGATGGATTCAAACATATGACCTACAAAATAGCACAACAAACTGAGTCAATGTCAACTTTTCGAAACTTATTATGGCACGAATTCGAAATAATTTCCCGTATGCCTGGTCCTCGGTTCAAATCTTACAATGTACACCGAATTGAAACATCGATATTAAGTCTCGTACTATGTACATTCAAATGTTGTTTTTAGCCCCCCCCCCCCCGCACAAATGCTACATACTTCCTGTATCGGTCAATCTTCCTCTCCTAACCACCTTAGGAAGCTATCGGTTTCCAACACACTTTCATTCTTTCTCTCCATGTTTCGATCTCTAAGTCTCTCAACTACACAACCCGTTTTTCCACTCTGTTACCAAATGTATTTACCTCACACACCCGCCATTGCACCCCATGCCGAGCTCTCTCTCTCTCCCCCCTCTCCCTCTCACCCTCTCACGCTAAATACATGGATTGCCTATCTAGCCCCCCAACCTCTCGTGCGAACGCACGCTCGTTGGATATCTAGGTCACTCCCTCGAGACTGTCTCACTCTTTCTTCCGCAGGGCGGGCCACACTCGCTCAATCTCGCTCTCTTTATCTGAGTCTCATTTAACCTCGTTTTCTTTCACACACAAATGATATATCTCCCTGTTCGGGCCTCGATCGACACACTCTATACTCTCTCACGCAGATTGTCTATCTAGGTCAGTCCATCCAAGCCGCCGCCACTCTTTCGACCTCATGGTGGGCCACGCTCACTCAATCTCTCTCTCTCTCTCTCTCCGTATGTCTCGATTGACCTCTCTCTTTCTCGGACAAAAACGATATATCACCATGTTTGAGCCCAATTCGACCTATTCACATTATATACTCTCTCACGCACATCGTCTATCTAGGTCACTCTCTCCAACCCGTCTCACTCTTTCGATCGCACGGCGACCCTATGTGATCGGTTGACCTTGCTTCCTCCCACGCACAAAATATATCTACACGTCTGTGACTGGATGATCTCTCAAGCTCTATCTTACAGCCCTCACCCTTGCCAAAAAGCTCTATCGGACAATATCTCTCCAGAGCATATATATTTGTTCAATGAATGTCGGACCACACTCACTTTGTCTCTCTATCTATATGTCTCTCGATTGACCTCGCTTTCTCACACCGTATCTTCCACGCATTGAAGCTACTACCTCTCCATCCCTCGCAAAGCCGGAGCTATTTACATTGCGAGGGGCACTCCAACCTTGGATTAATTTGTGTAGGCATTTATTCCAGTCAGTTTAGATTATATTTTCGTAGCATTCGGCCCACAACTACTCTAAACACCGTTGCAACCCATGCAACTCCAAACATCGTTGCAACCCATGCAATACCGTCGCACCATGGTATTATTGAAAAAACTATGTTGTTCTCTTTAATTATTATAAATAAGCTATAAAACTACACACCGATAGTCCAGTTGGAATGGAACAAATTTTGACCCACAAATTAAAGTGCTACAAACTACACACCGAGGGGCCCACATGTGATGAAACAAATTTGGACCCATATACAAAATTAAAAATAAAGGATGAGGATCGAACATGTGACCGGGCCTTCAAGCCGCACGTCAATAGGCAACATACGTAGAATAGCAATGTTTGTTGTACCCCCTTTGTTCACATAATGTTTTTATATTACCACAGCCTAATTAATGGATAACATGTAATATTATTTTTAGTACTATTCGCCTTCACTTACTAGTGGGTTCCATGTGTGCTCTCTCTCTCCTCCCCTTTTGCGTTTAGACGCACGGGCAAACAGGAAGAACTCACGGGCGATGTTGCCGTTGACCATATCTGGACGCGTTCACAAGTCACGGCACCAGTTTCACGTACTAGCAGCACTAGTCAGTGTGTACGTGCAATGTACGTTAATTTGGAAGTATATTAAGTGCATGCGGATATTAACTACTAGGATATTATTTGCGTGTTATCATGGGATTAGCACTATTTTTTGCATGAAATTAACTGCACGCTAAACGTGTTGAGCGCTCAACATTGAAGCAGTCTAGGTAATTGGATGACAAGGAATACATGTGGCTTGATGACGTTTTATATTTAATTTGATACGGCTCTAGCAGAACATTCAATCGATCAAACCATACATTTCAATCAGTCTGACTCTGACTTTAAATTATACGACGATCGATATAAAATAAACGGAAATGATAAACGTTCGGATTTTAAGCATGGCAATCCGAACGTTTTTCATGGCAAATTTAGATTATGCGGCGGCGGCGGGGGCATCTCGCGGTGGGAAGCGGCTCCTCTGCCGTGCTCTGTGTGTCGTCGGGCCACTGACCGACGGCGACGGCGGCGTCTTGCGCTGTTGTTGGCGTACTCCTGGACGTTGGCCTAGCTTCAAGGAAGGCCAAAATGTTCTGGACTTCGGAGCGAGTCAACTAGCGGGAGGAGGCGACTGGCGTTGGTGCAAGGAAGCGGTCGACGGCGTCCATCCATGCCGCTGAGGGGGGCACTAGCACCCGCGCGGGGACAGGCGTTGTCAACGGCGCGGCGAAGACATTCGTGTGCACGGGCACCGGCACGGGCGCACACGTCAGTGCACGCGCAGGCGTATGCGCGGGCAGGTGCACGGGCACCGGCACGGGCATGCGTGTCAGGGCACGCGCAGGCGCATGCGCTGGCAGGTGCACGGGCGCGTGAAAGTCGGCGCGGACCTCGTGGAACCCCGTGGGATCAAGCTCGGCGACAATGTGCGGCTCCCAGCCCATCAATGCCACAGGAATGGGCGCTGGCGCAGTCGGGGCGACGGGAGCCGGAACGGGAGCGGGGACAGGCGCGGCGTCTTCCCGCAAGGCCAGTTCAAGCTCGTCCCAAAGCGCCTTATTTTCTTGAGACTCCGGCTAGGTGTCTTCCTCAGGAAACTGGAACACTAAGGGCAGACCATCGTGATGCGGCATGGCGTACGTTTAGGTCAGGCTAGTTGGAGGTAGACGACAGGAGAATCGGAGAGGAAGAGAGAGGATTGTAGTGATACCGGGTAGTGCGGGGTTGATTTTAAACTACGGCACCGGCGACATTAAAAGTGGGAGCAGTTGGGACGACGGTGGGCGGTGGAGCCTGGTCAAAGGGCTCGCCTCCCGGTGAGCCTGCACAGCGGTCTGCTCGCACGCCTCTCGCCGACTCACACGCTTGCTCGGACGGCACCTGCCGATGAGAAGCGGGGACTCGTGGCGGCACGTAAACGCCCACGGTTTCAATAGTGAAAGCGTTCGCCTAAACGTGACATGACTTTGTTCCAAAATACCTTGGCTCTTCATTTGTGCAACTTGTCAAAAGCAGCTTGTCTCAAATTGAAGAAAAAACTTCCGAAGTAATATTTGTGCCATATCACGTGACCATGCTTAGTTTCAAGAATTTATGCTCACTTTTGGATTTTCTGAAATTTAAGATCCAGGATTCAAAACAATGTCATAACCTACATCATGCAATAAATTTTCAAGCCGTACATCTGTCCTATTGTATTTCTTAAGAAAGGATTTGGTCAAACATTTTGCTTAGTTAGACTTCAGACAAGTTATATATGCAGAGTAAAAGGATAATCCCTCCATACCAGTGCATTGCCTGATATATTAACTCAAGTACTAGGCATGAACAAACGGGCTCAATTCTGTGCTCATCCTGGTGTAGTAGTAGTACTAGGCAATGCAGTTGACGGGTGACCTTGACGAGCGGCGACCGAGGGAACTGAACCGTGCTTGGCACGGTAGGTAACGTTGTCTAGTTACTAAAGCATCCCTCCGTTGTTCATTGGTAGTCATTATGGACCGGGGACATGAGGGGAATTTCCTAGGGCTGGAATTTTGGCCGCCAGATATTTCGACTTGAAACGCTGAGGCTCGACTGGTTGGGGTTGCCTAATGTGCGTACCACGCACGCCACCGAAGGACACGAGCCCGGTTTTTTTAGGATCAACACGAGCCAAGGTCTGGCTGGTACGCCGTTGGGTCCTACCATTCGAGAATACGAAAGGAACCTTTTAAATTGCCGAACGAATCTATGTGTATTACAATACCCGTATTTTCCTTGCAAATACTAATCTCAGCGTGGTAATTGATTTATGATGAGTTGTTGAATTAGAGTGAGTTTGTGATATAGTGATCTCAACGTGGATTTCACATTTCATGGTATCCCTAGTAAGTTTTCCAATGCAAATTCAAATTTAAAAGATGAACAATATGGAGGTGAGAAATCTTTGTATGTATCAAGCATATGACCACACACACACACACAGAGACACACATGCACGAACACAAAAACAATCCAATAAGTATAGTGCATCTATTTTTCCAAACCATGCATGTATGACACGAATTCAAAGATACTCCTTCTATTCCTAAATATTAGTCTTTTAGAGAGTTCAACAAGTGACTACATACGGAGCAAATTTAGTGAATCTCGACTCTAAAATATGTCTATATACATCCGTATGTGCCAGTCCATTTGAAGCCTCTAAAAAGACTAATATTTAGGAACGAAGGGAGTAAAATGTAAGACATCCATGGTCCTTCGTTCAATATTTAAAATGAACATGAAACTAAAACATGAATATTAAGTCTAGTACTACAGTACATGCAAATGTTGTGTTTAGGCGGAGCTATGATTGTCGGGGGTCAACCCCTCGACCTTAGATAAAATTGTGGAGCTCTGTTTAGGGTTGTTTAGATTATATTTGTCCCCACGCTCCCAACCACCGATTGGTTGTGCACCCCCCACCCCTCCTCCCCAGGAGAATATCATGTGCCCCCATACCTTAGATGCTACATGCCGATACGAGTTGCTTGGAGCTTGTAGATCTGAGATATAGCAGCTCACATGATGTGTCTTAATATTTTTGCAGGAAACCTTGATGAGTTTGAGAATTGCACACAATTTGTACAAAAACTACTTAGATGCCCTTTGATCCCATATTGAATGACCTCGAAGCTCCTATCATCGTAACATCTAAGATGAAGGAGGACATCATATTCTCCTGTATGTAAGAATATCATGTGCTACCATACCTTAGATGCTTTGGTGATACAAGCTCTTCGGAGGCGTTGGATTTGTGACCCAACACCTCCTCGGTGGTTTGAATGGGTTTTTGCAGAAAAGCCCCAAAAGAGTTCGGCCACTGCTTACAAGCACAAAGACTGCTCAGATGCCATTGGATCTCACATCAAACGACCTCCAAGCTCGTAGCACCGTAGCATCCAAGCTGCGATAGCACCTTATGTTTTCTAGCCCGGGAGAGTATGAGGTGCTCCCGCACCATAGATTCTATGGTGATACGAGTTCACTGAGATCTAACGGCCCACAGTAGGAGGTTTGAATGTTTTTACAATATACGGCTGATAGATTTTGGGAAATGCGCAGAAAGTACAAGTACTACGCATGTGCCATCTGATCACTGGTCATACGACCTAGATGCTCATATCACCGTAGCGGGTAATTAAGCTATGGGGAGCACCTAATATGAGCACCGGGGAGCCGTTGGATCGAAGATGCAGCGGCACACAAGAGGCCTGAATGTTTTATTTGCAAAAAAACCTTTGGAGAGTTTGGAAATTGCGCATAATTACAAAGACTACTCCCAAGCCATTGGATCCCACTTCCAACGGTGTAAAAACTCGTATCACCATAGTATCTAAGCTGCGGGGTGGATGTGATATTCTATGCCGCTGTCATTTTTGTTATGTGTGGGAGTTCACGGAGCTTCAAAAGCGGCAGGCGTCCACCACAAAGATGCTCGAGGCGTCGGCGGCGTTGCTGCAGAAAGCGGGAGATACGATAGGCCGTCAGGGGAGCCGGCTGGAGCGCGAGCGGGCCGATCGTGACGAGGTCCAGGATCGCCTCAGCCACTTGGTGAACCAAGTTGCCACGCACGGGTTGCGGCTGCGTGATGCCTACCGTCGTGCCAGCACGACGATGCCGGCCGTTGGGCTAAACCCGTTCGACCACCCGGTCGACTTCAACGAGCTGCGGCTTCCTGACCTGGTCTCCTTGTTCACCTATATCTCCGAGGAGCTGAGCCGTCTCCGCGGGATGGTGGGGGCTGAGCTGGACAAGGAGGGGTTGCAGGCTGCCGTCGCCGTTGCCGGGCGAATCCTTTCAGGGCTCCGTCACCGGAATCCATTCATGCCATTGGACGCTGTCTTTGACGAGCTGGCTCCCGTCGACCGGGAGCGGGCTCTGCGGGCGGTTGCACCCTGCATCACCAACATCGTGCGCCTCGAGAAGCTGAGGGACTTCGGTGGTGTTTAGGCGCCCTCTGCATGGGCATGTCCATGTCTGGGCGCAACATGACCGTTGGATCAAACTCAGACGGTGCAGATCAGTCACTGTAGCAGAAAGCGTGTGGGTGTGTTTGGTTGCATTCTCATCTCAATATAGTTGTTTCCTCTTCGTGTATTTTTGTCAACCTACTAGTGTGGACTCATGCACCCTTCATGCACTCTGCCAAACACCCAAAAGTGGGTCGAGAAGGCAACTTTTGCTCCCATCCCATGCACCCTTCATACACCCTGCCTAACACTATTCGTGCTTCATATGGTTCATGTTTCGTGGAGTACTGTAGCACCATACTCTCCGTGCGCTGTGGACCTAGTTCTGTTAACATTGATCTCACCGTTCATTCTCGACCGGACAGTCGAAAAAGCGGTACTATGTTACATATAGGAGTAGTTGACATGCCCACAACATCATTTGTTATTGTCATATCTTACTACACTAGCAACAAGATTGTGTAATACTGACGTATGAACCACTGCACATGCCTAGTAGTAGGAGCACTGTGTATGTTCAAGTGGCTGCCGTGTTTCGCACTCCTCCGTCGTAAGACTGGAAACGCTTGCGGTAATCATTTTTTTCTTCAGAAAAACAGTGGACACGCTCTACCATGCGGATCCTCCTCCAGCCATGCACTAAATTACTCACTCTTGCCGACGTGTGGGACAGCCAGCACCTGGGTCCACCAGCCATGCACTAAATTACTCTGTAGTAGAGTGACGGTAGACTACCCCGATCGAACCGCCGCAGTAATGCCCAATGAGCCGTCAAATCACAAAACCCCCTCCTTTCCAGCAGTAAGTTGGACGGACGAAGCAACAATCATTTCACTCTTATCTCTCAGCTTCCTCTCTTGAAGAAAACCCCCACTCGCTTCGCTTCTCCCTCATCTCGTTCCTCCTTTCACTCTTCTCTCTCAGCTTCCTCTCTTGGATGGACGCCGGAGCACCGGCCGACGTGATGTCTATGGCTCTCGCCAAAACCATCGAGGCTCATGGTACGAAGAAGCGCAAGCACCCCGCCGAGACTACCGCAGACAAGCTCAAAGCCATCGCCCTGTCCAAGCCCCCTCTCCGGGATCCCTCATTAAGCAAGTCCAGGTAATGTCTCTTGTTGACGATCTTTTTCTCGATCTTGATCGTGTTTTTTCATCTAACATGCAGTACTAGTACTGGTAGTACAACTTTCTGGGTGATCTTGCATGTGATTTTAGTGTGCCAAATGACGGTTCTAAATTCCTCTTTTGACCAAAACATGCGAGAGGTTGACACTGATTTCTTATAGATTACTTTCAACTACTCCCTCTATCCCAAATTTCTTGTCTTAGATTTGTCTAGATACGGATGTATCTAATACTAAAATGTGACTTGATACATCCGTATCTAGACAAATCTAAGACAAGAATTTTGGGACGGAGGGAGTACTTTATGAACATCAATGCTAGCTTTTAAGAGGGTATATTTGCCTCAGTAACTTGTGTTATGGATATTGCATGTAATCCCTCTGCTCTCATGCCTTTGAAGACATGTTCTAGTGTCTTTGTTCACTCATTTCTGTGCATATATGTAGTCATATATGGAGTATAATATCGAAAATCATCTTATATTTCTGAACGGAGGTAGTAATAAAATATGGTTTCTGTTTGAATGAGAACCAGGTCCGCGGTGGAGATGAAGTTCTCAAAGTCATGCCGTGTGAACTGGAAGACCTGATGATGAGTTCTACTGCTGAACTATCCAGCTGCTGTGTCCTTGTCGCCACGTGTCCTGAACTAGTGTTTTCCTGTAGCATTGTTGTCAGGCGTGTTCTCGAGGCTGTACTTGACCACAACAATTTCCTGGCTGTGCCTTCGATTACGAAAGGTGTGGTTCTTGTAAAGCTTCCCAACAAATCTGATGCGGCCTGTCTTCATCATCATGTTTATGAGTGGAAAGACCACTCTGTTAGGTTCTCCAAGGTTGACAAGATGGTGATGGTGCATGTAGACATCTCACACGAAGTCCATGGCCTAGTTAGTTATGTGGGGTTCATCCCGTAGGTCGGTGGCAAGAAATAGTCTGCAAAGTTTAGTTAATGCAACTTTGCTTGTCTGTAGTAAGTACTTTTGTTCAGTACTTGATTTGTGTTTGTGAACCCTGTATCGTTTATTAGTACTGCCGCTTTTGGTGTGTGAACGGTCTATGTTAATGTCTGTCCACTCAATTCAGTCTGTATATTTTGAAGTATCCAGATCATATTTTTTGTGAGGATGGTTTATCAATTATGGTTACACTCCAATATCTGTATGCATTGCAGGGTTTATCGCACCCACCAGGATTTCCAGTCCCATGGATGTTCGGTCCATATGATTTGTCACGACCTTTGGACAATCTTGCTTGTGGGAGTAGGCAGGGGCCCTGCATGCCACACGTAGTTGGACGATCAATCTTCTGTTTAGTACTTCAACATAGTGATTTCCTGGTAAGGATTCACTCGTGTCACATCAAGTAAATCTTATTGATTTACTCTCTAAATCTTATTGATTTAATGTCATGTTTTCTTTCTTTTCCTGCAATTTTACGATGCAGGTTTTGCCATGTGACATTCATCACAGAATAAACCGTTTGGTTTGCTCTATGATGGCTATTTTTGCAGGTTTCACTTCTTATGTCGTGTCAGTAACGAAGGCACTGTCCATCACTTATATTGCTGGAAAAAATTGGATCAGTCTGTTGTCTGAGTACAAGCTGAATCCCTATGATGAACTGCAGTTTGGTTTAACAAAAATGCCACAATTAGTCCTTCTCGCGTTTAAAAGAAATGAAGAAAAAACTGGATCACGGTCACGGATCCTAGTCAAGTTAGAAAGCTGATCATAGCAGACCAGACACCATCGCCGCTGTCTCGCAGATCGAGCACCGGCAGTTGCTCTAGCACTGATATCGGCAGCAGCTCAGTCTGATCCAGCTGAGGATTGGGCACTGACCGCGTCAGCGGATCAGTCTGATCTACCGGAGGATCGGGCATCGACACCGGCACCTGCTCCGACACCGGCACCAGCTCTACAAGGAGCACCATCTCCGGTAGCAGCAGCGGCTTCGGCACCTGTACCAACACTTGCACTTGCATCTACTCTGGCCCGTGCAGTTGCACCGGCAACAGACTGGGCTGCAGTTCGCACTTCATATACCAAAGTCCTTACAAAAACCGACATGTCCACCTTCTTGGTAAGCATTGGCCGCCCAAGTGCTTCGTTCTTTTTTCTTTCCATGTAGTTTCACATGATTCTTTGTGTTGATCTAACTGTTTGGGTATGTCTTCTTGTTTGCAAACAGAGAATTCCTAGAGCAACGAGGGAGTCGTTCAACAATCCGGGCGACCGCGGCCAAGTTTCTCTTACCATGCGCAGCCTTGGTGTGAATGAACATGCTCAATATACCGTAAGTACGAAGGATGGTCGCATGATGATTGATGCTAAAGGATGGTCAAGGTTCAAATCTAAATCATATCTTGCGGTAGGGGAGGATGTCAAAATCAAACTTTCTCGGCAAGGAGAGCTAGTCCAAATCAACATTGAAATTCTTCAGTAGCAGCACGCAACTGCCGAACTGATCTATCCTCCGAGAGATTTTGATGTAATAATCTGGCATGGTGAAACAAGTGTCCTGTGTGTATAAGTAGTACGACAATATTATTTATCACATGGTATATCGTTGATAGAATTGCAACTCTGATTGCTGGTTCGGAACTGTCGTTCGATTTCATTCCAACAGCTGCCGTGCTTTGTTCAATTTTGTGTATTCGCCTTGCGACAATATCTAAAACCAGCGCCGTACCGATCGCTTGCAATATGAAAAGCGCTGACGTAGAACACATGGGCCCCCAAACATGCAGGGTCGTCCTGCGGCCCAAAGTCCAGAATCGTGAGCCTATCTGAGTATTATATTCTCAGCTGAACCCCCATAAAAAAAGCTGAACCCCCATAATGCCCGTGCGTTGCAGAGGGAGTATATTTCTCGGCAAGGTGAGCCTGTGATATAAAATATTTGTATATTTCTTTACAGAGGGAGTATCTCTCTGTCAAAATATATATTTATGTGTAACTAGTTACTCTTGTCTTTCTACTTCCTTTCGCTGATATGTGGGGCAACCGGCAACGGGGTCCACGTGCCATATGCACAAATTAGAGTGCACAACTTCACAGTAGACACACCCCGGTCATAGCGCCGCAGTAATGCCCAATGAGCCGTCAAATCACAACCCCCCTTTCCAGCTTTAGCAGTAAGCTGGACGGACGAAGCGACAATATTTCACTGGGCCTGAATCCCCTTTTCTCTTGTCTGCTTGTTCAGAGAAAACCCCCTCTCGGCGATTGCATAGGGTTTTCTCATGGAGAACCAGGTACGATTTCTTCATCCATCCCTGATAAATCCAAGTCCCCTGATCGCAGGTAATCCTAGGATGGCAGCCGCCGCCGTTGATGCATTTTTCTTCCTACTGAATCTAGTGTGTTTCATTTGCAGTGCCCAAAGTGCGAGTACCCTACAGGTTTTTGCGCCCTCGGCGAGACGCCACACTTGTTCCTTCTCATCCTAACACAGCATTTTGAAACGTGCACAACATGTTCCTAGAATCCTCTTTTCTATCCGGGAGGGTGGGGTTTTTTTAACATGTTGTGTTCTCATATTATTTTTCCTGCAGTGTATTATTTACTCTGCCAAAACACATGTACTCAAGATGCTCGGCCTTGCCATAACTGAATACACTAGTTTAATGGTCACAGTGAAGACAAGCCATGGATATAAGTTCCGAGTTGGGTTCATGAACCAAGAAGATCGCTGCTTTTTTATGGCCGAACTTGGATAAACTTTCTCAAGTGTTACGGACTGAAAGTTGGCGCACGAATGTTGATGGAAATAGCAGAACCTGGTCTCATCTTCACTGCGATCTTCCACCCTGACGTCGTTCCAATTGTTCATCCATGTTAGTTTGTATCTGGTTCTTGCTTGTTGCCTCGATTACTTCTTAGTCCACCTATTCTGTCTAACTAATCACAATTTAACTTTAGAAGTAGCAACGAATCTCTCACGAAGATGCTACTTCTAACTAATATTTTCTTATAATTGGTGGCACGTGTAGGTTTTTTCAGAGTTAAGCAGTCTGCTCGTTTGTTACTCTGTAATAACTCGGCTGTTACTAATGGCACTGAAGTTGACTAGATCGACATCCACAAGTTCCTACACTTTATTGATCGTCTTGAGGTCCTTGTGGGCATTTCAATGGTGGAAGGCCACGTGGGATATGTGTGCCACTGCTGCACTCGTTGAACAGGTCCAACTGTGTCGAGAAACTTATGGTACGAGCTGTTTTCTGTTATATATGTTGTTCATAAACTATTGATTATACACAGTTTTACAGCTGTGATGTTCTTGAAACAGGAACTGCCGAGTTCTATTGTTCCTATACAGATGCCTGACCATGGTCGGGTCAGACTTGCGCTTGGTCACAACATGATGTTTATGTCGACCTACTCAATTCCCCTTGGAGGTGAAAAGATACTTATTCATGGGTGGTCTCAAATAATGATGGCCCGTCCATCTTGGAGAATAGGACAGAAGATTATGTTCATGCTTTTCCATGGCTCTAAATCGAATATCCTGTTTATTGACCACGTTGCGAGATGAAGCCGCTTTCAGAAGGTTGTGGATGCGCGGGGTGGTGCCTGGGCCTTGTCTTGGGGGTTGGCAGCCTCACCCTTGGTTAACTGTAGGCAAAGTAGCACTGTTCGAGGCGTGCTTTGTATGGTTGAACCTGTATAAGTACTCATACTGCTTTCAGCTTTGGTTGTTAAGTGCCCCTGCTGGTTTCAGTTAAGGTTGTTAAGTACTCCTGCTGCTTTTACAGTCTGTCGTGTTTCTTCAGTCCTGTCTTCCTCCAGCGGCCAAAACCAAACCAGCGCCGGCGGGGCCGCCTGCTTCGGCCTCCCACGGCTGGCTGCGCCTCAGCGCACGCATCGCCGCCCCACCGTCTCCTAAATCGTTAATGCCGACGTCCTCCGCGCGCTTTGGTGCGCTCGCCGCGGTGCCGCCCTCTCGCGTTGTCAACATGGTCAACAAGCAACAGGAATTGGCAGAAGCACGTGGAGAGGATGACTGTAGGGGCCCACCACGTCAGCGTATGGAAAAATAAAATGCTTCCTCCTAGTGTTTTCCTGACATCTCGGACCCACAACATTGTGAGCGTATATAGTCAATAGACAAGAGAACATCACAAGATCGGCTGACACCTGGGACACCTGCAGTTTATTTTTTCTGAAGAATACCCAATCTTGTCCTACTTATTTTTCTACGCCCTGATGGGTTGCAACTCTTTCAAGACGCCTGCAAATCTTGAAAGTAATATGAAATGGGTTGTAAATATAAAAACAGATGACAAATTGGCAATTACTTTATAATTTTTGAATTTTTTCACATTTTCAGATTCCTATTTCACTCGGCATTAACCTAATTTAAATATATGTTGAAAGTACTTTAAATCTGGCTCGACATTTCGGTATTAAAAATAGTTTGGAACCCACAGAAATGTGCGAAATTGGCCCTGGCCAACCAAAAAAAACGTCTGCAATAAATTGCATAAGAAGTTGCCATGAGCTATATATAAATTATTAAAAAAAGAGGGAGTGGTCTGACTTGTGGGCCTGTTTAGTTGACGCGCATGCAAGATTTTTTTAGTTATTATATACGTCAACAAACGATTCTAGCAGACGTAACCGTTGGATCTGATCTTCTTGCTCCAGCCGCCAAAGCAACGCCAGCGGGACCGCCTACTCTTGCCTTCCGTGGCCGGCTGTGCCCCCGCGCAGGCCTCAGCGCCCCTACTACTCCCACCGCTGGCCAGGGCATCCCTCTACTCACCCACACCCCCTGTTATTCTGCGGCGACGGCAGCCTCACACTGCAGCCGAACCGGTGAACCCTCGTACTCCTCTCCGCGCGGGCTTCCACTGCCGCGTCTTCCCTGACTCCGCGTCGTCCCCTTCCTAGGCCTCATCGTCGTCCACCGCCGTGGTACTCTCGGCCCGGCGTGGTCAATGTGGTCAACGACCGACTTCCATCGGAAGAGTACTGTATGTGGAGAGGTTGACAGCTGGGTCCACGGCAGCCGCAAGGAAGTGCCTCCTTATTAGGCGGAAAATAATTATTCCTCCACCTGACAGCAGGGACCCACCGGACGGGCCACCAGTATTTCACGAAAAAAAATGTTTCCCCCTGACTGCTGGGACCCACAGGACGGGCCACCGTATTTCACGAAAAAAAGTTCCCCCCGCTGCCAGGCCATCCCTCTGCTCACCCACACCCCCTGTTATTCTGTGGCGATGGCAGCCTCACACCGCAGCCGAACCAGTGAACCCTCGTACTCCTCTCCGCGCGGGCTTCCACTTACGCGTCGTCCCCTTCCTAGGCCTCACCGTCGTCCATTGCCCTGGTGCTCTCGGCCCGGCGTGGTCAACATGGTCAAGGAACGGCTTCCATCGGACATGGACTGTACGTGGAGAGGCTGACAACTGGGTCCATGGCCACAGCAAGGAAGTGCCTCCTTATTACGCGCAAAATAATTATTCCTCCACCTGACAGCAGGGACCCACCAGACGGGCCACCGTATTTGGCGAAAAAAACGTTTCCCCCTGACTGCTGGGACCCACCGGACGGGCCACCGTATTTCGCGAAAAAACATTCCCCCCGCTGTCAGCACGGACCCACCGGAAGTGCCTCCTTATTACGCACAAAAATGAATACCCCCTGCTAGCTGGGACCCACCTTGGTGGGAGGATGACTTGTGGGCCTACTAAGTTGACTGGGACGGAGGCCTTTGTCAACTTTAGTCAATATATGATTGATTCTAGCTCCAGTGACCGTACGATGTCCATCCAACGGCCGTAGTGCTTCTTCAACCTCTGGTCTTCTTGCTCCAGCCGCCCAAAGCAGCGCCGGTCGTGCTGCCTGCTCCTGCCGCCCGTGGCCGGCTGTGATGCCGTGGAGGCCTCACCGCCCCCTACTACTCCCACCGCTGGCCTGGCCATCCCTCTACGCACCCACACCCCCTGTTATTCTGCGGCGACGGCAGCCTCACACCGCAGCCGAACAAGTGAACCCTCATACTCCTCTACGCGTGGGCATCCACAGCCGCATCTTTCCCGGCTCTGCGTCGTCCCCTTCCTAGGCCTTGCCTTCGTCCACCGCCCTGGTGCTCTCGGCGCGGCGTGGTCAACGTGGTCAAGGAATGGCTTCCATCGGACGTGGACTGTACATGGAGAGGCTGACAGCTGGGTCCACGGCCGCAGCAAGGAAGTGCCTCCTTATTACGTGCAAAATAATTATTCCTCCACCTGACAGCGGGGACCCACCGGACAGGCCACCGTATTTCGCAAAAAAAACGTTTCCCCCTGACTGCTGGGACCCACCAGCTACATCTTCGCACGCAAGGAAGTGGATCCGAAAAAAAACAATTCGCCCCCTGACTGCTGGGACCCACCAGCTACATCTTCGCACGCAAGGAAGTGCGTCCGGAAAAAAAACGATTCGCCCCCTGACTGCTGGGACCCACCAGCTACATCTTCGCACGCAAGGAAGTGCGTCCGGGCAAAAAAACGATTCCTCCCCTGACTGCTGGGACCCAGCAGCTACACCTTCGCACGTAAGGAAGTGCGTCCGGGCAAAAAAAACAAAATGATTCGCCCCCTGACTGCTGGGACCCACCAACTACATCTTCGCAGGCAAGGAAGTGCCTGACAGTCAGGACCCACCTGGTCGAAGCGTACGTAGCATTGTCATTCTGGTCGCGAACGTGTACGTACATATATACTGGTCGATGTAGAGGCGCGCACGTGTCGTAGTAGAGGCGCGTACATGTCATAGTAGAGGCGCGCACGTAGCATGTACATGTACGTACAACGGCCAGGGTGCAAGAAAGAAAATACAGCCACGTACGTACATACGGGCAGGGTCTCGAACGCCTACTCGCGCATACGTACGGCCAGGGCTCGTGTACATGGCTGGGTCGGAACGGAGAAACAACATCGTCGTCATGTTCATGGGGAGGCAACGGAATGCGTCATGTTCATGGGGAGGCAACGGAATGCGTCGTGTTCATCGGGAGGCAACGGAACGCGTCGGAGCCAACCGGCTGGGTCGGAACGGAATGCGTGCTCGTGTTCACCGGGAGGGCTTGGACGGAACACGCGATGGAAACGAGGCCTGGCATACCGTAAAACAGAGGAAACGGCCTTGTGTTCGATCGGCCACGTTCGAAACGGGATCCTGTTCATCAGGAGGGGTCTGGCGTACCGCAAAACGGTGGAAACGGACCTCCTACGGTCGAAACGGGGGTCCTGTTGATCGGGAGGGGTGTGGTGTACCGCAAAACGGAGGAAACGGACTTGTGTTGGAGCGCTACGGTCGAAACGGGGGTCCTGTTCATCGGGAGGGGTGTGGCGTACCACAAAACGGGACTCCACGGGATACTGTTCATCTCCACCGTCGACCTCCTCCAGCCTCCACGGGCTACCGTCGACCTCCTCCAGCCTCGACGGGCTCCTGTTCATCCAGCTCCCACCGCGCGCTACTCCACCGGCTACTGTTCAACCACCCCTCCACGGGCACCCCTCCACCGTCTACTGTTCATCCAGCCCTCCACACCACGGGGTCCTGTTCAACCACCCCTCCACGGGCACCCCTCCATCGTCTACTGTTCATCCAGCCCTCCACACCACGGGGTCCTGTTCACACATGTTCATCCAATCGATCGGCTTCAGTTAGCAGCAGTAGCGAAGGAATCGCTCGATCGGGTTCAGTTAACAGCCATCGATCGATCGCTCGGGTTCAGTAACGCGTAGCCTGCAGTGCAATCGCTCGGGTTCAGTTAGAGCCCAACGCCTCGCTCAGGTTCGGTTAGAGCCAACGCCTCACACACACGCGCGTACGTGTACGAGAGAAACGCGCATCGCTCGGCCCCCGACCTCCCACCGTAACCGGGAACTCCCCGAAATTTTCCTCCCCCTCGCTTCTACCACGGTTTTTTCCATCATGGACGGCCCAAAGAATGTCGTGCTGCTGCGTCTCCGGCCCGCCCAGGATGAAAAGCCCATTTTCTGTCATGATTTTTTGTCATAGAAGTAGGAGCCCACCACATCTATGATGATACCGGGTTTTGTCACAACTATCGTCATAGAAGTGTCATATGTATGACAGAAATTATTTTCGTTCGGCCCAAAATGTCACGGATGTGTATTTTTTTTGTAGTGAGAGGATCGACGATGAGCCATAACCATGTATGGCGACCGGATTCCAGATATACTAATCCCATGTTGAACACGGCAATGAGCTTGTAATCCATGTAGTCTTCTGATGGTGTGGGCACTTTGCAGATTACAACCTTCAACAAACAGAGGTCGAGCCAAAAGCTCGACGCGTCTCGTGCGTAGTAGGCAGGAGTGTCCGGCGGGCCGCGAGGCTCGATGGCGGCGGTATCCAAAGATGGAAGGGTGATCTCTCGCTGGGTGTAGATATCCACGAGACGCCACGGACTACCGGATTGGTGGATGAGGACGATCCAGTTGGCCTTCATGCGTGCCAAGTAGTGGCCGCGCATGAAGGGCAGGTGGACGGGTAGTGGTAGCATGTCGAGGGGCACGACGGCAACCTCCGTAGGATCGTCAAGTCGGTGTCTGGGCCACCTGCGAGGATCAGGCATCAGCAAGCAGGGTGTCTTGAAAAGAGCCAGCCGGTTGCAGACGAGTAGACGGTACAAAGACACCGAGCATGTGGCCAGACGGACGGTGCTGAGTAGGTCCATATGATTACAGATCTGCTCCAAGAGAACATCGGGGAGGGAATTCCAATCAAGTCTCTACGTGTCAGTCGGTTCTGCCATTGGGGTTTTCGGTGCCAGCGAGCCGGCGGGGAAGTGGATTCGGGCGGGCGAGCGAAGAAGCTTCTCCTCGTGTGGCCGAGCAGTGAGCGGGGGGATATGGTACGTGCGAGCTACCAAGGAAGATAGCGCGGGAGGGCGAGCGAGCAGAGAGCGGGGGGAAATGGTGTGCGGCCGACGATGGGGAAGAGAGGAGGAAGAAGAAGAGAGGAGGAAAAAGAGTGGAAGACGGGGAAGAAAGTTCATTAAATCTCAATTCTACTACTACTACCAGGATATACTGTCCTTCAGAGTGTAAATAGTTACACCGATGACATGTGGGTCTACCACAAGAGGGCCCATATGTCAGTTAATGGAGGACATAAGCGTGCTCTATTGGCAAACATGATGGCAGTACTAGGTAAGGCTGATTTAGTAACACCAACATGCTCGTTCAACTTATTAATTAAGTGTCCCATCTGCTGCAGCGTGTATTGTCACTTCACTGCGAACACTAGTTGAATAGTTCTCTCTGACCGAGATGGGGAATAATGGATCGCGAAGACTTCCTTTCTACATTATCCCTATGCCTCTACGCTCACTCCACTCATTTTGCTCTGTACGTAGTCACTTGTTGAAACCTCTAGAAAGACAAATACTCCGTATTTGGGAACAGAGGGAGGATTTTACTCCGTATTTGGGAACAGAGGGAGGATTTTACTCCGTATTTGGGAACAGAGGGAGTATCACCATATGGAGGGAACAGAGGAAGCTTGAAATATGAACATGTCAATGGGAGGGAGTAAGCCCCATGCATGCAACATGCAACACTCACACGTACACATGGACGCGCGCAACACTCACGCACCCATGCGGCACACAGCACACGACGCAACACACACGCTCACGCTCAACCTACTCCCTACGTCCGTGAAAGACTGTACATTTAGAGATTTACACATTGACCAGGGCATAATTAACGCCCAAAAGTTATGTGTGCATGCGACCATTGAGAGAAGAAGATTAAATGAAGGTCGTTGCATGCTGTAATTAAGGATAGACATGTAGCCTATACCTAGAGCACAAGTTGGTGCATTATAGTCAATCAATATCGATTTAGATTAAAGGCTAAATGCATTGGAAGTGTAGATGTACTACATTCTTTGTTTTTTAGCTGATTTCTTTGCTCTGCCAACTGACAGGTGGGACCCAAAAACCAGGTGACAATTTAACCAGTCAACAAAGTGCCACGTCGACTGTGTGGCCGGTCAGTAGGGTGCAATACGGTGCTCTATGATGAGCTAGTGATCGTATAATCACCGCAAAACTATATGTAGTGACCGTAAAGAGCGTATTGTTACATACGCTGACCGCCAGTGTATTTTTCTCATTTCAAATTAAGCCATATTAACGGGAAAGGACGCAGCCTTGACTAGTACTAGTACTGCTTTGATGTGTCCCATCAACTCGCTGAACGAGGAGAAGCTTGCTTACTACGCCTCTCCCTCGCCCACGCGCGCGGTGGTTCGCAGGACGAGGAGAGGGTTTTGACTACAGCGCACCCTCTCCCTCTCCCACTCCCTCTCCCTCGCCCTCACCCTCGCGGTGGACGTGCAGTAGTTCAATCGGTGTCAGATTGCCAGAAGCATAATGTGTACTGTAGTATCATCATTGTTGTACCTTCCGAAGAGGCGAAGAGCCAAGTGCAAGGTTCACACGAGTACGAACTATTGAACCTCCCGAAGAGGCAAAGAGCCAAGCGCAAGGTTTTATAGGATTTTTCGTCCTAGTAGGAGCGTACTACAACTATAGAGAACGACGCTACTGTATGATGCCGCCACGTCACGCATATCCAAAGCTGTGCCACCTTTTTTTTCTCAAAGAGCGTGTTGGAGCCCGTGCAACAACCACACAAGTTGCACATACACATAACACATTTACTAGTAATAAATTCTAAAGGAAAAATTCCAATATGCCACACAAGTTCATCTCCAATTCATGTGATAAATTTGTGCACGACTAGTCTACATATATTCACGGCGCTACCGTTCACAATTTACCGTACTCCACTTACACGTTATAGATGGGCTACATATCCTCCTCCAGGTTCCAGTCCCAGGTGTTCTTCATGGATGGCACGATCCATAGCGGTGGGAAACGGGAATCATTGTCGCAGCTTTCTAGTCCGGTTCCACACGATGGAGACTCATCCAAGCTGAAGCGGCATAAATCAGGGATAGCGTGTCCCAGCATGTTGTTCATCCGGCGGTGCGCACGGAAGACACAACCATGCTTCATGAACGGCAGGCCTTCCGTGTCGTGCACGGAAGGTGACATCCGCTTCACAATGGGGTAGTTGTCCCCAATGAAAGGCGAGCACTCTCCAAGAGCGTTCCTCGGCACCCATGTAGCATCACGGGGGTCGAACTCGGCGCCGTTCATCTGGTACACGCGGCATCTCAGATCTGGACACACGGTGACATACATAGTCAAGGTCCATGCATAATAATGTTGTGCTCAAATATGGGGGTCAGTAATACTGTGCAGCAAATAGTACTACTCTGGTATAGAGGAAGTAAAATAACTGGCTTATTATATATAGCCACTGTTGGCTACATGGATGAGATAGTAAGACATGGAAAAAAATGGTGGCAACTAGTGGGTTCAAGTCTTCAAGGGCCTAGCTAGCTATACGCATCCTCCAAGGTAAAAAGTACTCCTACTACTATGTAAGTAGAGTACTAGTACAACAATGAAAGAGAAGGCGAGAGGGTTAAAAAATGGAATACCTGGGTAGATGGTGACGGTCCGATCGTGGTAGATTGTGTGACCATGTTGCACATTAGTGGTACCATGGGTAACGACTGCTAAGATTGTTGATCCCAATATGCCAAAGTCAACTACAAGGTTCCAGGTTAGACCGAATCGCGGATGCAAATGCACATCCAGGATCGGCGATCTTATTTTGATCGCGGGATGACTGGTCCCTGCAAAATAATGGAGTACCGTTAGGGATGCAAATGATGGTTTGTGCATTCCGTTCATAATCTCCCGTACCGTAGGATGGCAACCAGATGAAACAAGTCCCCTGGCTTGTCACCGTGAAGATGCGGCCTAGATGGCGCACGGCGTCTTCGAACGTGTAGGTGTACAAATCTGCCGCCGCCAACATGCGCCAGCCTTTGCCGTTACTGCCTCTTGCATTGATGGCAATCCTTATGTCGAACACCGCGATGAGATAGTAATCGTCGTAGCCGCGTCGCTTTATCGGCGGGTCTGCAATTGCTATCTTCTTCAATCTCATGTAGGCATCATCATACGTATTCAAGCCCAGCCAGTCCGGAAGGCCGATCCCAATGGTGGAGAAGGGGTCTACCGGAACGGCAAAACTGCTGTGGATGTTGTGCAAAATGATGGTGGTATCTAGCCAGAGGTATGCAAGCCAATCTTTCTTTGGCACCGACCCAGACCTATATATAAGACGGTGGGTAGCGGAGAAATTATGGATGGAAATGGAATAACTAAGTACTACATGATCAAACTCCATTACTGACCTGCTCATAGGACAAAATCCGACTACCTCTCAACGTCGGCAACTCTAGCGGAGTCAGCGTGCAACCATGGCCAGGGAGCGGTCGACTGTTCGAAGGATTGTCCCATAGAAGAACCTTCTCCTTGAGGACGCATGGAAGACCAACAAGCATGGCCTTTTCCCAAGCCATTTTAAGCACCGTCTTGAAATAGTTGGTGCAGGAAGCACCGAGTCTTGCGGCGGTGTGGACGTCGGAGCGGCGTGCGATTTCTCCCAGAGGATCGTGGTCCAAGGTCTCCCAGCCCCGACGAGGAGGAGAACCGCCTTGCGAATCCATGGGAGCAGCGACGAACTGCCTTCTCTTTGGGGGGAGGGGAACTGGCGAGGAGGAGATAAGAGCGTAGTAACCGCAGGGCCTCGTCCCTTCCAACTGTAGATCGTTCCTTCCAACTGTAGCGAAGGGGTGAGGCTATTATTTACTACTAGTACTAGCATTATGGGACGTTATGGGATTGCATTATACTGTAAATAATAGCACTAGTAAGAAATTTTTGGCACTAGCTAGTAGTTTTGGGCGTGGATTAAGAAATTTTGGGTATGTTTTTGCTATTTTTTGTACACGCCAACTAGTGTCAAAAAACGTCTTACATTATGTGAAAGAGGAGTACGTACTCGTACTATAGCAGTACTAGTACTACTTTCTCAACTAGTAGTGTGAGGGTACTACTAGTGTTATGTACTGTACTTCTAGTATAGTGCACCAGTTTTGAACTCTTGAATCTCAGGGCCAAGGAGCTACAGTTGGAAGTGGAGGGTACTACTGTTCTCTAGAACCATCGTTGTACTATCAATGCAGGGAAAGTACACCTGCGTAGTGGCCTAGTGGGTACTCTCGGTGCTATTCAGCCGCTCCTCTCATGTAGCTGGCCTACTCAGCCGCTCCTCTCACGCACACACTAGCAGCCTGTTTATCAGCGACGGTTACTGCAGGGGCAGAACATTTGAGTTATTTGATACAGCGAGACTAGGCTTTTCGCCTCTATTTGTGGAGGTGTAATGGATCTCGTCGAACTTTGTTAGTAGTTCCTTCTTTATGAATGAGATGAAGCAAAGCTTTTGCCTCCGTTTCAAAAATACACGTCAAGAGGAATTTCTTTTATTGTAGAGCCGATAATGGAGTGAAGTCCATGCGTGCAATGCCACAAGCTACAGAGTAGTAGTAGAGCACTTTACGTACAGAGCCATATTGCACAGTTCCCAATGCCCCGCCAGGCTTTTTCGGCTCCTCGGGCTTAATTGGGAGGCGCTAGTTTAAATATGCTACTAGCTGATGAGGAAGCTGCAAGCGAGGTGCGGCTAGGGCGAGCACGCGAGCCACGTGGCTAGGCTATCCAGTGCACCTAGATTGTGGTGCCGCACGTCCGTTTGGCTTCAAAACTCAAACTACCCGTGTAAAATATTGGCTCGCAGCGAAGTTACTATTTAAAAAAGGCCGCCGTGCTTTCGGCCGGGATCGAACCCATGAAACGAGGTATACACTCCCGCGACCACTAGTAGTACTCGTTGGAGTACAACGCCACCTAGAATCGCCTTTTGTCGCTAGTAGTACATTGTTCCTTACAAGAAACTCCTAATAATGCAAGAAACCACTAATAATGCCAAGAAACTACTACCACTTGCATACGTGACAGACTTAAGATAAGACTACCTTATCAGCCATTGTACATGCTCTTACCAACCAGCCCTACCAAGAAACGACTACTCTACAAAGTGTCGTTATAGGCACGTTTCAACCCATGGCCCTGTTTGGATACATTTGTTGTCAATCTAACCCTGCCATCCAAACACCACTTTGGTTAGAGTTAGTTCAGGGTTAGAATCTAACCTCTGACTTAGAATATCCAAACAGGGCCCGTGTCGCCCATTAAGTCAATGCCTTCTATTCGACCGGGCGTTATGACCTGTGGGACCTACATGTCAGTCTGCACAAAAATCCCCGAGTGACCTCCTACCTCCGGCCCGTCCACCTAGTCATTCTCGGCCATGGGATGCAGCTACCGCCGCCAGCAGAAGGCGAGGTCAAAACCGCCGGCGGTGCGGAGCCCATCTTGCGACTGCCCGGATGCCAGCTCCGTCCGGCTCTCGTGGCCGCTAGCTAGCCAAGATAGCTCCGTCCAGCTGCTTGTCTGCAAGGTTTGCTAGCTAGATTGGCACGGCAGCGCGGCGGCTTGCTCACGCGCGCCACGCTAAGGCCAGCCATCTGGCTCGAGCGAAGGCCAGCGTAGCGGCTTGCTCGCTCGTGAGTCACGCTCAGGCCAGCCTGCCAACCCGTGCGGAGGCCAGCGTGGTGTCCGGCCCATCCGGCGGAGCGGCGGCCAACTCGCTCATCACCGGCGCCACTGACGAACACGCATCAACACTGTTTGAAGTAATGCTCAAGAAAAATAATGATTTGAGGGGGGATAACAGGATAGAAGGTCAGATGTGGGTCCCTCGTGTCAACGGTCAAACAAAATGTGTTGGTTTAAGCTGCCTCGTCAGCACGGACGTGTGGGCCAACCCTGTCATAAATGGGTTTAAACTAACCTAATCGGTAGGTAGTAGTTTTTGGCGTGGATTAAGAAATTTTGGGTATGTTTTTGCTATTTTTGTACAATAGATTCTTCCTAGGGCTGGTTGAAAGTGGTAGTTTTTTGTTAAATACTCTACATATTGTAAGTAGGAGTGAAAGTTAAGCTTTGGAACCCAATAAGCAAGGCTAGTTACATAGTGCATATGTGTACATGATTGAAAGTAAGTATCAACCATGAGTGACTAATATCTTGATGGAAAACTCAAAACTATGGAATACTAGGGAAAAAATTTGCATGGTTGGAAATACTAGCAATGTTCATGTGCGTTGCAACGAATCATAATTAGAATAATACTTATTCACAAACTTGATACAAAACACTCTAATTTTGATATACATATATCACTAGATATATATTATGTTTCAATTAGAATATATTCCTTGGGCTGTTTTGGTGAGGTCAGGAAGGGATGTGGTTGGTTTTAAGATACTAATTATGGGTTTTTCTACAAATTGGTAGACAAGTGGGATGTTTGTGAGAAAAGGATACAACTTACCTCACAGTCGTTAGATGTAGATCTAATGGTCACAAATGACGGATGGCAGACACACCATCATCACCAACTTAGTCTTCTGTAGGAGTACTAGCAAGATCCGTGCATTGCACGGAACATCAAGATGCATTTTTTTATAAAAACACTCGTTGTGATTGACCCATGCGGGAGTAATCCCATGTGTAAAAACTAATGATATCTCGAGAAATAGGAGATAAGGTGAAGATGAGTGGGGCGTGGTGGTGATTGGTGGTCGGAATGAGCGGATGCATGGGGATTGATGACGCCAGTAGCGGCCACCAGGCCAGTTTGTTCCAGAGGCTTCCTTTCTTAATTGCTCAACAATGAGGTTGTTGGAGATAAGGATGAACGAGGGAAGGCCTTGTCTGCAAATGTGGAGAGGGGTGCGGGTATCTTTTAGTTTAATTTCCATCAGTCAGATATAGATCGGATGGTCTATATTGCAAGATGGCACGCGTACCATCATCACCAACTCGGTTTTTTATAAGAGAAGAAATATAAGTATGGAGATACAAACGTATTATTGATACTTGTTTCTGTAAACTAGCATGTACATTCTATTCAACGCCTCAGCATGTGAGGCCTTAGCACAATGACTTCTCGACTGTGTAAAACAAAGGTTTTCCCATCGCCGATAAGGAGGGGGTGATGGCGGCGCGCTTTTTGGCTTTCTCTAGTCCTAGTAGTCATACTAGGTGGTCTAAGAACGTGTAGATTTATTCTTTTTCATGTCTCGTGTTCACCGTACTGCCACGACTGTTGATGAATAGATGGTAAGTTATTCACGGGGAAACCCTTGTGAGCGTGTTTGCGAGAGAGAGAGAGAGAGAGAGAGTGCGTGTGTGATATGTCTAGAGACTGAGGCAATGATAACAGATTCTTTGTGTCTATGTGTGTGGAGGATAGAGAGAGACATGTACATGGGGCTTTGGGTTGTGTAACGTGGAGACACATATACATAATTAGAGAGTGAGTGTGCGAGATACACATGCGAACATGGGGAGAGATGAGGGTCCAGATTAATGGGTGTTTGTGCGAGTCTGTGTGTGTTTGTGCGCGCATTTGTGTGTGAGAGGGAGTGTGTGTATGTGGAGTAGAGAGACCACTAATGATGTAAACCTAGTATAAGGGAAGGGGGAATGGTGTGACATGTGTAGTAGTGGGATAGCATGGGTGCGGGCGGGGGGAGCAGACTATTTGGAAGAGACATCGATTGTGTGTGGGAGAGGGGTGTGAGAGCGAGAGAGAGAGAGAGCTAGTGACGGAGAGAGAGAGAGGAAGAGAGGGGGCGTTTGTGTCCATAAATGGCGTATAGATAGGGAGACAATGTTGATGTCGTTTGAAATTGGCCTATGTACGGAGACGCAAGGGAAGCGAGTCATCGTGTGTGTGATAGGCACTTCATGAGAGATCTAGAATAGATGGTGTAGAGAACAATGTGCGAGATCAAGAACGATGATACATTAGGGAGCTCTGGAAAGAGTCACGACATATATGTATACAGGGAGGAGCTGATGCGGGTCCGCATGTGGGAGAGATAGAAAGAGGAGAGTGGTGCACAAGGAGACAAAGTGTGCTTGTTTTGCAGTGGGGGTGTTGTGTGAGGTGAGTGTGCGAGAACCACATAACTAGGGAGATAGACGTTTGGGGGCGACGTTTTGTGTGTATGGGAAAGCACTACAAAAAAAACACTTCCGTGATGATACGTGTTTGTCACAGTAGGTCGCGTTTTCTGTCATGCATGTACATCCATGACAAATTTATGATAGAATCAAGATAGTCATACCTGTGCTATCGTAGAAGTGTTCCATGACATTGCCAAAATTATCATCACGGAAGTGTCCACTTCCATGACGATAAATCGCGCGTCAGAGAAGTGCTTTCGTCAACGGTGACCGACACGTGGCATCCACCGTAACGGAACACCGTTAAGCTATCGGGTCGGGTTTTGGATCCGACAACCCGTTAACAGCCCCGACCAATGGGGATTTTCCATGTGTAAAATCATCATTGGCTGGAGGAAACACGTGTCGGCTCATCATTGGGACAGATGTCATCACTCATTGGACGGAAGGCGCCTATGATACGTCGACACGTGGCACGGCCCAACAGAGGCCCATTCCTGTGAAAAGGCCGGCCCGTTTGACTTGGTCAAAAGGTGGTGGGCCGGCCCATGGAAAGCCTGTTAACGGCGTGTTCGCATATAGCCCATTTATAGACCGCTAACCTAAGGCCCGTTAAGCCCTATCCGAATTAGGCCCAGTAGCGTCATCTGGGCCATCCAATATGATTCCAGCCCGTTTTCACTTCTGGCACATGTATGGCCCATGACGTCTTTCGGCCCATATGAGGCCCTATGTAACTCTTGGCCTATTAACGGCCCGTGGTGAAACTGGCCCGTAATGAACAGTGTATCACTTTACACCCATTAACGGCCCGTGGTGAAACTGACCCGTAATGAACAGTGTATCACTTTATACCCATTAACGGCCCGTTATTCCGTTGGGCCGTTTCCAGCCCATGTTATCTTTCGGCCTTCTCAGAGCCCATTTATTCTTGGGCTCATTTCCAGCATTCGTTTACTTATGGCCCGTTACTGTCATTTTTTGCTTATGGGCCAAATTCAGCCAGTGGTTACAGTCGGCCCGTTTGTGGTCCGTTAATACGTTGGGCCATTTTCATAGCGTCATCAAATACGGACTATTAACGATGGCCCATTATGGTCGGCCCATGAACGGACGATTCCAACTCTAGCCCGTTTACGGCCATAATGCGGTCTGTTTGGCCCATGTTTGGCCAATCGATCATACGGCCCGTATAAGGCCCATTGATGATATGACCCGCAGAAGGCCCATTGTTTCTATGGCCCGTAGAAGGCCCATTGTTTCTACGGCCCGTAGAAGGCCCACTGTTTCTATGGCCAGTAGGAGGCCCAGTGTCACTACAGTAAATATTAGCCCATGGTTATTGTGGCCTAGTTTTAAAAAATAGGTTATTGCAGCCACTAGCTAACCGCGGAAAAAGAACTGCAATGACTACAAGCAAACAAATAAACAAGACAACAAGGAAATAAATAAGAAAGCAACTAACGCTAGGCTATCACGGCTATTACACATATTGCATCCACTTGGCATCAAAGTTCGCCACCAGTGCAAATATAGGGAACAAAGTAGCATATCATATACACTGGTTGTCAAAGTTGGCGACCAGCGCAAATAAACGCCACAGCAAAACAAATCCAGAACTGAAACCACTTCAGAAGATCTCAAGAAACAATATCCTGGGTACCCATAATGCTGGCAAGATGCTTAGCAAGCTTATTAACTTTCTCTTGTTTGGCGCTTAAATCCTCCAGCGCTTGCTGTTGCACCAGAAAAATGTGCATCTGAATTTTGCAGGGACTTCCTCAGTCCTTTAGCTTCCTGCCGCAGCAAATCTGATTGATGTCTTTCAACTTGAAGTTGAGACTCAAGAGGACGAACTGATTCAGGCAGTGAGTTCGAAGAGCTTGTGCCAGAAGTAGTGGCCAGTAACTCGAACACTACATCAAGACAGGACTTTTGGGTTCCCTCACTGTCGTCAAGATAGTTTTTATCAGCTTTCTTGGAGACCAACAGGGATGTCTCACTATCTTGAACCTTATCTGCATTGCTTCCTTTACCATTGGATAACGCGGTACTGTTCTCCAATATTTTGTCCGCATTCTAAAAGAGAAACAAGCAGACAGATCACATGTTTACCATGTTGTATATGAAACTCATTTTGGTAAATGAGTTCAGTAGTAAAGTGGACAGGATAACAACATGAAACAAACATATATCTATGTACCATGGTCACTTTATGGTCTATATCATTCGAGTTTTTGTTGCCAAATCAAGATAGAGACACAGTTCAAATAATATTTGTTCAAGACAAAGCAGAAAAGACAGAATATAAGTGTGGGTAACTATAGAGCAATAACAACACTTGTAATGTGCATGACATGAGAACATAACTGTTTATTCAATTGAAAGTGAAATCAACATAGAGCAGGTTACAACAGCAAACCAGTTAAAGAAACTGGTTTAAAACATACCTGTTGCGCCATTGGAGTTTCAATTCCATCCTTCGAAATTGAAAATAGTTGGTATGAGTAAATACAGTAATGCAAGAGCAAAGGAGTATTAACCATAGCTACAGAACCTGACCTGAGAACAAATCTTCTTCTCCTGTAAGCGTTGAGTTCGGATTCAGAGTGGTGGTCCTCGTGCTTTGGGCATTGCAGTTCCCTTACTAACTGCTCGTGTTTGGGTGCTCTATGGTGGAGACGGTGCTGTGTCAACTGGAACTGGGTTACTATCTGCCTAGGTTGGGGTTAGAAGGGGTGTAGCTGGTTCTCTGTCCAACTGGGTAGGGGTACAATCTGCGAGAGTCTGGGTTATGTGTGGTGGATCTGGTCCTTGGGCAAGTAAAACTGTGGTTCTATCTGCATCAACTGGTAGCACTAAGACCGTGTTGTTACTCCCTTAGATACTGCCATCAGGCTCTCCAATTCAAATGGCTGATAAACAAGAAAAGTAATTGAAAGTATAGACATTGTATGATAGACAAGTGCAATGGATAGTGGGGAATAAAAGAGGGCATGAAATAATTCATATTTATGTTGTCTAACCAAACAGGATAGCATGACACAATTTCACATATATGATGGCTAACTAAATAGGATAGCATGACACAATTTCACATTATGATGGCTAACTAAAAAAGATGGAAAGACATAGTTCAAAATATGAGACTATTTAAACAGGATGACATGACATAACTATATAATGTGCTTATTAAATAGGTTGGCATGCCATAATTCACATACATTCACGGATAGAATGCCATAATTCAAAATATGATGACTGTAAACACTAAACAGGATGAGATGATATAACTATATGATGTCTTTATTAAATGGGTTTCCATGCCATAATTCAGATAGATGATGTGTATGTACTATGTAAACATGATGGCATGATATAATTCAAATGTATGATTTATATAGTAAGCAAGTAAGCAGATGGCAATCCATATATGATGTAAAAACTAAGCAATGCAAGACAACATGCATGACATGGGTAATATAACCCTGCCAAGTTTGAGCATAGACCTCAGGGGGGAAATAGGACTGGTCATCAGTCTCTGAATCCTCCTCTGAGGAGCTCTCTGTAACCAGCAAGATGTCTGCTTCAGCAGGTAGCATTGTCTGCTCTGAATACCTTGTTTTCACTCCAGATACTTCCATCACCGCTTCAAATGGCTGATGCACAGGAAGAGTAGTTGAACATACAAACATTGTCGACAAATGGAACACGTAATACAAAAAAATGATAGCATGATATAATTCACATACATGATGATTGGCTAAACAGCATGGCATTGCATAATTCACATATATAATGCCTTTGCAACAAGATAGCATTGTATAATTCACATATATAATGTCTTGCAACAAGATGGCAATGCATAATTCACATATATGGTAATTAGACACTGAACAGGTGGCATTCACACAAAGCATGTCTAAACTAATCAAATGACATAGCAATGCGAGACACCATACGCACGATATGAGCAACATAACCCTGCCAAGTTAGAGCATACACCTCGGGGGGGGGGGAATAGGACTGGTCATCTGTCTCTGAATCCTCCTCTGAGGAGCTATCCGTAACCAGCGAGATATGCGCTTCGTCAGATAGCATAGTCTGCTCTGAAGACCTTGTTTTCACTCCAGAATTTGCCATCACCGTGTCAAATGGCTGATGCACACGAAGAGCAGTTGAATGTACTAACATTGTTGACAAATGTAATATGTAACGAAAAAAAGGATGGCCTGATATAATTTACATATAAGATGACTGGCTAAGCAGGATGGCATTGCAAAATTCACATATATGATGCCTGGCTAAACAAGATGGCGTTGCATAATTCACATAAACGATGAATAAACTAAACAGATGGCATTCGCACAAAGGATGTCTAAACTAAGCAGATGACATATTTGATGTATAAAGTAAGCAATGCAAGACACCATATGCATGATATAACCAACATCAGCATGCCAAGTTAGAGCGAAGACCTCAGGGGGTAAATAGGAGTTGTCTTCTCCTTCTGAATCCCCCTCAGAACAGATATCTTCCTCTCGATTACAATCCGAAATGCGTGGAGGGGGGGCTGCCTTTGCGCCTACCATGGAGCGACGTCTGCATGAAATTTTATTGCCACGCAAGGCTCGTCTCTTTTGCTCTACATGTTCAGTTCCATTGTTTACAATAACTGTCATGCATAGGAATAAAACATAGTGAGATTATGTAAGGAGTGCATGCAGAAATCCAGAGTGATGGTAGCAACCTGTGGATAGACCCAAAACCAATAATAGCAGGCAGATAATGGCTTCAGTTAAAAAATACAGATAATGGCTTCTTTACTGTTTGTTTCCCACCCAACATGAAACTCATAGTAGACACCGGAGATTAACCAGATAGTAGATAGATACTATTGATAGCGGCCCCGATATGTACCCCACAACCATTTAAAAACTCAAGTTTGACCATTAGTTTGGAGCTGACTCAGAGTCTAATCGGTGAACAGGACGATAAAGTAGCATGTAATATTAAGCGATGCATAACGTAAGCAGACACGAAAGAGTGCGACCTCTCTTGCGGACCCGTGTAGTCCTCGAGGTCATCTGCTCGGTTGATGATGGTAATGCAGTTTTCATGGCTGCCAGCGGCGGGGAAGAAGATCTGAGGCAGCGAAAGACAGTCTGGAGGCCGGATCCCTGCTGTGCTGGACCCTTCTAGTCGTTGGAGCAGCTGAGCTGGGGTGGACGACGGCGCAGCAGGAGCGGGACAAACCACGCAAGGTTTTCTTTGACAACTATCTGTAAGAGAAGTAATTCTGTAAGGCTCGTTTGAATTGGAGGATTCCAACAATGCAGGGATAGGAAATAGACAGGAATAGGATAGGAATGCACGTGCAAAACAGAGAATTTAAAAACACAGGATTTCTGCCAATCTGGGTGTTTGATTCACAACAATTGGAAGATCACAGGATGCAAAGAAGCATGGTGAGATTAAGTCAAACCACAAGAAAATGTACGGTTATAATGCTATTATGCTACTATCTCTTAGTCTTGTGCTTCATGAATAGGAATTTGAAAAGGAGGACAAGTGAAAATTAAAATTCCTACATTTTTTCTTTCAAGGAGACACTAAAGGAACAAATCCGTGTGCTCAGTGGACAATATATATAACATGTACAGTAAAAAAGAGATGCAACAAGTGTACAACCTCTTTGGCGAAGCCATGTCGATCTCAGCATGATTGGGTTGGCCGGTGAGGATGCTCCGGCTGACTTTGCTGTCTGAGGAGGGGAAGAAGATCTTAGGCGTCTGGAGATGGAGCCCGAGGTACTGCTCCACTGTGATGGAGGGTTTCGTTGTTGGAGCAGCTCCGGTGAGTTGTACGACGCCGAGGTTGAAGCAGGACAAGAGAGACAACGAACAACGTTAACCTGAGTGGAATTCTAATAGCATCTCCAATACATGACGTAAAATACATAACCACAAAGTGCTAGATGTAAAATACATCAGCCACTCATCTCTGAACTTAACTATCGAAACTGAACTTAACTGTCGAAACTGAACTTAACTGTCGAAACTGAATTTTGCTGTCGAAACTGAATTTTGCTATTGAAACTGAACGCACTAGCAAGGTGAGGCTACACGTCGGTCGACTGACTTTTTCATCTCTGGTCAGTCAATTTTGCAGCCGTTGGATACGAAATCAAGGGCCTGCGGTTCATCTTCAACCTCCACCCCCCTAAGCCGCCAGCCACCACCGGCCAAACAGTAGCCCCCCGCCACCCGCGGCCGGCGGTGCGCCGCCCCGCCCGCCCCGAAAACACTCCCCACCGCCGATACGCCGCCGCCCCGGCCATCCCTCTAGGCCCCCCCGTGCCGAGCTTTTTCTCCGGCGATCCCCACGCCAATGCCCCGCCACCGCCGGCGACCACCGCCCCCATCCTGAACCCTAAGATAGATAGTGGGGTACCTCTCCGGCGAGCCCCCCTCCCTGCTGCGGCTGGTTCTTCCTTCACCCCGGCGAGCCCCCCCCCCACCCCCTGAAAATCGACTGACCCAAAAGTCGATTCAGTCGACTGAAGTGTAGCTAAATCGGAGCAGCATCGCAAGCAAGAGCAAGAGCGAGAGCAGCAGCGCGAGCAAGAGCAATAGCAAGAGCAGACCAGGCAGGGGACCGAGAGCAAGAGCAGAGCAGCAGCGCGAGCGAGAGCTAAAGCAGCAGCAGCTCCTACTGATGTGGACGTCGCCGCCGAGGGAGCGACGCCGTGGAGGAAGTGGCCGGCGACGCCGCCGTGGATGGAGCCGCGCCGTGTCGGCTCGGGACCGAGCACCGGCAGCACCGTGAGATCGAATCAAGAAGAAAATGCGGCGATTAGTGTACAACCTCTTTGGTGGCGCCGATTAGGCCGCAACTTCATCCGAGGAAACGGTGATGATGATGCTCTTCCGGTGGTGCAGGTGAAGACGACGGTGTGGGAATGGAGGTGGCGCGAAAGACGAGGGGAACGTCGGGGCAGCTCCTTGGAGGTGGAGGACGGGGTGGCTGAACCGGCGGGACGATGAGATCGACGACGGATCCTCATCCGGTACGGTGGATGAGGGACGTCGAGGTGTTGCTGTGGACGACGTCGTCGGGGAAGAGGCTCCGGCTGGGTGGCGGACGGAGCAGGGTGTGGGGTTTCGTCGCGGGTTTTCGCGGCCTCGGTGTATGAATGGGTGGGCGGATGGGATGGCAGTGGGGAACCATGGCTTAGAGACGCGCTTGTCCGAAATGTGGGGTAAGTTACGAAAGTACCCCCACCGATTTGAGGCGGTTCTTTCGGTTCAGGGGTACCACGGGCATTTCGCGTGTCGGGATTTCACAGGAGGTGGGAGTTTTCGCGCGCGTTGTAATTTCGGAATAGCAAGGCGCGGGTTGAGATGGAGGGAGTTGTCGGAGCACAACGAGACAAAGATATATCTTAAATATTTCGGGCTAACAAGGCGCGGGTTGAAATTTCCGGACAAGCCTAACGTGTACTGTACCAAATCAATGCGCACTACAAATGTCATTCAAAACTTTGAATTCATGTTATGTTCAATTAAAATATTTCGCTACGTGTATAATGCATGCAACCTACTACTCAAATGAACGTTTTAGTGCATTCCAAACGTATATACTACCGCTTCAATATGAACTAAATTTGAATTCGTTTCTCTATTTGAATAAGATCTACAGTAATGATTGTTGTGAAGTCAAAGCATTTGAATTCGTTTCTCTGTTTTAATAAGATCTACAATCATCATTATTGTCAAGTTAAACCATCGTTTGTGTATTATCTTCACAGCACACCACATGATTAGTCTCGAGTTACATATGAACTATGTGTACTATATGAACTCGAACTAGATTTTTTGAATCCACTTTATTTTGATTTCAAATCACATTACATTTCTAGCTCTAGCTAGATCTTCATAATCTAAACCATGTCTCATATGTATAATGTGTTTATCACATTATGTATGGTGCCCCGCCCCCTACGCCTACAAGTATTTAGATGTGAGTTGCAAACACCACACATTACCACAAATTCAAATAAAATGTGAGAATGTTCGATATATAGTATTGTTTAGATTGTTCGATATTTAGTTGTAAGCTGCAAACGCCACACATTATCACAAATTCAAATAAAATGTGAGATTGTTTGATGTATAGTATGGTTTAGATTGTTCGGCATTTAGCTGTGAGTTGCAAACGCCATGCATTATCACATTATGGTATAACATGTGCACAGCACGTGTATCACCGCTATATTCATGCATGCAATGTTTAAAACACTATGATCTCCTATTCAAATATATGAATCCGCTTTCATATCAAATTATGATCTTTGTTAGTCTCTTACACCCACACAATCCTCTAACCTTTGTAGCTACCACTAACTTTCTCTCGTGCATGCACACGCCCTCCTCGCCCTCCCCCTCCCTCGGCATTCTATCCACCGGGCACATTCATTTTTTTCTTTAGGTCGTTCTCCCAGAGTCTCCACAACTCCTTTCCGACACACACCGATCGATAAACCTCTCCAGCGATGCCTGCCTACAACATACACACACACCTTCAATCTCCTCCTTTATGTGTCCTTGCCTCGTGTCTCTCATACGGTCAGACACACGTGTAAACTCTCGCCCCTCTTTTCATCGATCTCACAACCGCACACTCCTCCCCCTATCTAGCTAGTAGTTGGGCCTCTCGCACCACCTCCTAGCTCCATTCTCTCTGTCTATCCGTCTCGCTGGGCCTTATTTGCCTCTAACAAATGGACGTACACCGACCGATCTCTCGCTATACATATAGCTAGCTAGGTCCTTATAACTCGTTTTTACCCACACGTCAATCGATCTACCTCATTAGTTGTGTCTCTCCCTTCCTCCGACAAACAACAATTGATCTACCGATCTAGTTAGGTTTGCTTACCAAACACATGGTTCCCCTTCATCATCCATGGATGCGTCCCGACAGATCTATCACGCACAGGCACACACAGAAACACATCCCCACTCTTATTGATAACATTGCAGTTCCACCCTCAGTTTGTCTAGTAGGCCTCTCCCACCATCTTCGAGAAGCAACTCCATCACCCATCCAGCACTCTACCCCTCTCCCTCCCTCTCCCTCCTCTCTCTCTCCTCTCTCTCTCTGTCCCATCATATTTCCCGTCCTTCAGTTATGTATGGATGTCGACCGATCTCCCTCAAGACATAGCTGGGTCTCTCCTTCTCAACACATATACGAGTCGTTCTACCTCTATAGTTAGGCCTCTGCCTACCCCTCCCCCACCCCCTCCCCCCACACACACCGATACATCGAGCGCTCTAGTCATGTCTCCCTGCCACACACAAACTTGACATGTGCCCTCTAACGTTCCGGTAGGCCAGTCGCCCTATATCTTTGACTTGCACACACACACACAATTTCGATGGCTCTCTTCATCGATCTCGCACCCACCCACTTGATCCTCTCTTCGACTCTATCGATAGCTATGACCCCTCCCTCTCTTCTCGTGGATTGCCCGACCCTCTATGTATGATATGGATAGGCCTCCATTTCACACACATTGCATGCAAAATTTTGTTTGAGATGTCATCGACACATATTCCCACAAATAATTCACGAAATCAACCCCCCACCCCACCCCCACCCCAAAACAAAAAACACTCACGAACGCGGTTTGTATCTCTCACACACACCCACGTAGGTGGGGGACGTGCACGAAGAGAAGAGGTGCATGCACGGCGCACGTACTCCCGTCTCTTTCCCAACCACACCCGCGCGGGTACACGGTGGAGCTCATTTCTGTACGAAAAAGGCAGCCCACGTGGTAATTTGGCACGTGTACTGGTTGTCCACTTGGTGGAGGGAGGATCGTCTACCACGGGTGAACAAACAAATTGCGACTTGACGTGTTATGTTAAAAAAAGAGGCAAACCATGTGGGGCCTACCTTAGAGGCAAGGCTCTATACACTGGAGTACTTTTGATGTGTCCCGTCAACTCGCAGAACGAGGAGAAGCTTGCTTAGTACGCCGTCTCCCCCGCCCACGGGCGCGGTGGCTCGCAGGATGAGGTGAAGCTTGCTCCGCCTTACGCCCGCTCCCTCGCCCATGCGCGCGGTGGCTCGCAGGACGAGGAGAAAAATTTACTACTCCCTCCGTTTACTCCTCGTCCCTACTACCTTGGTTATAGAGATTATATCATATTGTTTGGAATATATATGTCCTTTAGTAGATTTCAATATGAACTACTAGTACATACTCCAAACACTGATGTATATAGACGTATTTTAGAGTGTAGATTCACTCATTTTGCTCCGTATGTAGCACTCTCCCTCGCCCCTCGACCCTCGCCCACGTGGTGGACGTGCAGCAATTCATTCGGTCTCATATAGCCAGAACGATATATACTGCACTACCATTATTGCTCGACTTCCCGAAGAGGCGAAGAGCCAATCGCAAGGTTAATATTTTGGAGATGCCAAGCGCAAGGTTATAGGAGAACGAGTAGTAGGTGCCGCGTCATTTATAAATAAAGTTTTTTTCTTCAGTGGCACGTACGCAATATGATAGGTTCATATGGAGAGAAAAGGAAACCGCTCCACTATATACATAGTCAGGACGGGCCAGCCTACACGGTTGCTTGCTGGGGTTGCTCTCTTCACACTCTCTCGCACAAAACGACTGTGGCCACATCTCTAACATCCCGGCGGATCACGTCCGCTTGGGGAAGGGGTGGATGCTTAGTGTAGATGCGGTGGCCGTCGCCGACGGCGAAAACCCACTGTCGGCACGTCCCGATCAGGGGTCCCCGCCGTTCTCTCTCACAAAGCCGGTGAGGTTGCCTTCGTCCCTTGCTCACTGCCGCGACGTGGGCAGTTGCCGCCTCCCGCCGCCCTCCTCAAGGTTGAGCTACGTCCCTCAGGTACAACTCCCTTTACAGCCGGCTTGCACCACTGCTCCAGCTGCCCACATCACTCCCTGTGGATATTTCTCTACTTCTTTGCCCCGCACATACCTCTACTGGCTTCTACGTACTGTATTTGTGATGAGTTTATGTCTCATCAACTAGTCCCAGTAATCTTATTCTAATCACGCTTCTTCAATTTCTTTGCCACAGGGATGCTCATCTCGATTTTGGTGAAACTGCACAAAATGATCCGATGGTCAAAAGGTTGCAAACTTCATTTATTAGGAAGCTCGAACGTTGCCAGCAAATTGAAGCCTGGTCAGGGTTCACGGTTCAAGGGCTAGGGACTGCATGGATCGTTTTTTCTTTAGCTGCCTCTGTTCCAAAATAAGTGTCAACTTTAGTAGTAGTACAACTTTGTACTAAAGTTTGCACAAAGTTGAGACACTTATTTTGGAACGGAGGGAGTACATATTTGCTATGATCTGTCAATCATTGAGATGCAATAGCATGCATGTTAGTCTCCTTTGTATTTGATGAAATGTTGCAACGGGCAACCTTGGACGCAAGATACATGTAACAGAAGCTGGAAGCTTCATAGCATTGTACAAATTTATCTCGCTGATAAATTACAGTACGTACTATACTAGTACTTCCTCCGTTCCTAAATATAAGTCTTTGTAGAGATTTCACCATGAACCACATGCGGATGTATATAGATGCATTTTAAGTGTAGATTCATTCATTTTGTTCCGTATGTAGTGGAATCTCTACAAAGACTTATCTACTAGTAATAGCTAGCCCCCACTACTAGGAATTCTCTATCCTCTCCTTGAGCCACATCATCAAAATTGATGTAGCCGTTAGATGAAGTAAATCAGTCCATAATAGCCGTCTGATCTAGACGTTGAGAGGCTCCGCACTAAGCCACATGCAAGCATGCAGAAATACCGTGGCACATGCATGTGAGTGGGTTTTAAATCACATCAACATGTCTGCATGCAAGCATGCACCGGTAGCATGCATGTAAGTGAGCTTTTAAGTCCCATTAACATGTCAAAAAGAAAAATATAATCCCATTATGCAGTAGGAGTTGGCTGATCTTTTTTCCTTACGTGGGATGATCTAAATGATGATGGGAGTTTATTTAGTTTGGCTACCACATTTGTCATGCGGTTATAGAGTTTTTTTAGTTCTATGAAATCGATAATTTTGCGCAGAGAGATATACCGCTGTTCCGCGGCAACGCGCGGGGACTCATCTAGTAATATTTAGGAACGGAGGGAGTACTATGTAAAGAGTTAGGTGTCGCACGGTGATAGTGTGAGGTGGGCCATGTAATCACTGAGCCTGTGTGTTTTCACTGCTCTTGCACGCCTCCGCTGTAAGAATGGAGAAAATTGTAATCTAGTAGTAGTACCTCCTTTCGCCGAAAGCGTGGGACATCCAGCAGTCCTACCACCTCAGTAATAAAGACCAATGAGCCGTCAAATCACATAGACCCAGCAGTAAGTTGGACGGACGAAGCAACCATCACTCTTGCGCCAGTGAGAGGTCGCGTCCGCTCTGCCCGGGCATGAATGCGGCACCGATTCTTTGGAGCGGCGCTGACCGTTTCGGGCGGGAAGCGCGCGCGGGCGATGGAGGGGCTTTGGGTGGGCCAGGCTGGTCAGGAGCGGGCGTGGCAGCTGTCCACATGTCCCTACCGGACACGCCCGGAAACGAGAGGATGCACCGACTCTCGCGGCTAAAATCGTACTACTACACAACATCTCTCTGTAGGAGTAGGTCGATCTGTCGCTCTCTCTAACACACACATGCTGTTAAACACACACACACACACACACGCACGCACCTTGGTCCCGTTGCACCTTCTAACGTGACTTATTACACCTAGACGGAGGGAGTAGTAAGTATACGAGATACGGTGGCACACTGACTTAAGTCGAATACAAGTGCCCAAAATTTGTGTGCATGTTATAATAAGGATTCACTTAAAATAGTACGTGAGCGAACAGAGGGATCAATTGGACATGTTCCCGAGCAGTAGCGAGATGTGTGAGGTAAGATACACCGCTGGTGCTTTTAATTTTTCTTATTAAATTGTTTGTTTCACCCTCTGACTGGTGGGACCCAACGTACTACGTGGAGAGAGGTAAGGTGACTAAGGCTGCATTATTTCTGCACCACTGTGGATAGTCTTACCACCAAAGCCACATGACACGATTATGATTGAAATCCCAATGACTCCCACACACACAAAAAAACACGGCATGCTTGTCACACGAATGCAGGAATATATAAAAGGTTATTTCCCTCTCGTTGAACATAACGGGAGGGTTGTGTAGTTGGTTAGCCTGTTCGCTCATCAAACTTGAGGTCTCGGGTTCGATAACTACACTTGAGCATAATTTGTGCCAGGAGGATTCTTTGACTGGTCAAAATGTTTTCTAGGGTTTGCATGCTTCACACTCTCTCTCCAGTATATATATACATGCTGGAGCCTCAACGCTTGTAGTTGCTCTCTTCACACTCTCTCGCCCTCTCCCGCTGGAGCCTCAACGCTTGTAGTTGCTCTCTTCACACTCTCTCGCCCTCTCCAGATCTAAACAAGACTTCGTTGGCCTCTCTCTCCCCTCACTGCTGCTCAAAGAGCCGGCAGGATCCGTCCGCCGGGGAGGGAAGGAGGCTTAACGCTGTCACCGTCGGCGAGGGACTACCGGCGAGCTGTTCACTTTCCACCCAGCGGCGGCGCGGGAGGGCCTCCGACCCCTTCTTCTTCGCCGCCGTCCCGTCGCCCACTGAACCACGCCCCAAGAACCTTAAGGTATAATTTACTTACTCCACGTGCATTGCTCTAGCTGCATGTATACCATGAATCTAGGACGTGGTTCAAAGAGGAAAGGAGTGGGGGAAAGTAGTGGGAAAAGTTGTATATAGCATGAATCTAGGACGTGGTTCAAAGAGGAAATGAAGGGGGAAAGTTGTATAGCATGAATCTAGGACTTGGTTCAAAGAGGAAAGGAATGGGGGAAAGTTGTGGGGAAAGTTGTATCGCATAAATCTAGGACATGGTTCAAAGAGGAAAGGAAGGGGCGAAAGTACTAGTTCTAAAAGGAAAGGAAGGGACAAGGCTGTAGAGTTTGAGCAGGACTAGATTTGCTGCGCTCACATAAGGAAAGGTGTCTAAAGATAACAAAACTGGGACCAAGACAAATATGCTCCTTGGTTGTTTGTTCTTTGTTGCAACAGACTGTGCATGACCACAGTACATCGGTAGATGCACATGGTGCTGGTGCATCCACTGTCCCGTGCAACTCATTAGCTGTAGTTAATCTAAGGCCCTGTTTGGTTAAAAACTCCCTAGTCCCTACCTGCTTGGTTCGAGGGACTACACATGGACTAGAGGTTATTAAATGACATGCTAAAAGACCATGTTACCCCTAGTAATGAACTAATAGAGACAAGGTGCGATGCGTGGCAGGGGCAACTGTTGGAAAAAGTCCCAAAAAGACTCCCTCGGGGTCTTCTTTCTTTAGTCCCAAATGCCCACTTTTAGTCCCTAAAAGTCCCTCCTGTTTGGTTTAGATGGGACTGACACGGAGTTTTTTAGTCCCTACACCAAAATGTCCCTGTAAACAAACACCCTCTAATAATGCCGCTGGAAAATTGATGCAATGCCACAGTTAAAAGCAAATTACATGTTTAACGAATTTTATTGTTAATATAATCTCTATGTTAATATTAATCAATGCCACCGTTTGAGAAATGCTACTGTCTTGCTTTCTTTCCCATTTAGATAAGGTAGATGCTTCTTTTTGTTGGCTTCTGTGTCATCCACCGTTATTGACCACTAATTGTTTCCTTTGCACCTCTGTGTAAACAGGGTTATCTACTTCACCTCGTTGCCATTGTGACCTTTTGTTGCACTGCACAAAACACTTTTGTTTTAAGAGTGTTTTGTGCAGTTCAACCAAAATGTCACACCGACAACGTTGCTTGATTGCTTGATCTTAGTGGAACTGCACAAGAGGAGATCTTACTTCCTATCCGTTAAGGCGAATTTGGTTCAGATCTTCTTCTTGTGAGTTGTTTGAATTCCGCATCATGAGAGGTCAGTACTAGCCTTCTTTCACATGATTCTGCAGTGTGCTTTCATATGTTGTGCTACTTGTACGATAATGTTGCTTGATTTTAGTGAACTGCACAAATGGAGACAAGACTTCCAATCTGTATGTGCACCGTAATATCCCATTGAGGTAAGATAAGGATATTTCACAAGGAGCAGTTGAAGGATGGTTACATTACTCCCCACAAGACCAAACTAACTTCAGCTCAGAAGGACTGACAAATCTCCATTTTTTGCTGTGATGCGCGAGTACAATGTTGTTCTAGGATTCTTTCTGGTGAGTTCCATTTTTCTAAAAGTGTGCTCTACATGGACCATGTATGTGCCTGTTGAAACTGTCAATTCATAGTACAGTTTGCTTTATACTAATCACTTTTTTGTATTTGTGCAAACAGGGGTGCTCAGCTTGATTTCAATGGGAACTGCACAAAATGTTCATGAATACATCGAATCATTCATTTCCACCACAAGAAAGGAGGTGCCGATAAGTTCAAGGCGTTGCAACATATAAGGGCGAAATCATACAAGCTACGCGCGAATTTGGTTGATTTTGGTGGAACTGCACAAAAAGAACAGCTGGTTTATTTAGCACGAGGTGCCATGTCAATGTCCGAACTGATGGCAAACCCTGCCCATTCCACAATCGTAGGCATTTGATATTTTGGAATGGGACAACCTTGTCAAATTTTGCTCATTGATTTTAGCAAGACATGCGTTTGATATTTTCGAATGGGACGCCCTTTGCTGTCAGCAGCGTCGATCAATTTTTTCTTTATTCTTTAGTTGTGAAGTAAATATTGCCTCTGACATGTGAGTAGCTGAGATGCATAATCATCGATTGTTTTGAATGTTCTCTATGAATTGCCAGGCCTGTGTGTTTGATTGCAATGTACAGAAATGCTAAAAAGCTGCTCAAACTCTTTGTACTCCTTCTGTTCCTTTTTACTTCGCACATTGTGAAAGTGCATACTTTTTTGTATAAGATTGGTCAAAGTAGAGATACTTTGACTGCAGACAAAACTTGTATGCAGACTAGAAAGGACCAGAGGGAGTACATGTGAAACTGCTGCAAACGAGGTGATCACCCTGGGAATAATGCTAGTACGTATTGTTTTGCATGTTCATCCATTGCCAGTGATACAGGAATTCGAACTAATCGAAATAAATTCATTCATACACGGTCGGATTTCATATAAACATGCCGGATTTCATTACATTTCATACATTCTTACTAAAAAGGGTGCGCTGGAGGTATAATTAATTAACCGAAGCTACCCACCTGTGTCCCGCTGAGCCGAACAGAAGCTTCAGTGACTTAACTGCAGGTGCAGTTGCGTAACTAACATGTGGCCTGTTGGGCCCACGTGTCAGTCAGTCAACTTCACCAGCAGATAAGTAGAAGCAGCGTTCTTCTCCAGCGCAGCTCTCCGACTCCACGTCGCCGCCAAGAAGCTAACCGGCCGTCAATGGTCAACCCGCCTAGCTTGGCTTCAACCGGAGGGTAGCAGCGGTGGCCTTACTTGGACCCGAGCGGTGGCGACCTACTGTGTGGCACGACCTCGTTAGCAGCGGGGCGAGGCCTCGGCGGAGCCGGCGATGTCCTCTATCTCGTTGCCGGCGGGCGGTGCCTCAGCGGAGCGGTGGAAATCCTCCCCCACGTTGCCGGCAGGGTGGGGCCTCGGCTGAGCCGGCGATGTCCTCTGCCTCGTTGTTGGCGGGGCGGGGCATCGGCGGAGCCGGCGATGTCCTCTGCCTCGTTGTTGGCACCGCGGGGCCTCAGCGGAGGAGGGCCTCGTCGACGCCAGCGGAGCGGGGACTCGTCGGAGCCGGCATTGTCCTCTGCCTCGTCCTCGGTCTCGCCAAACAGCGCCTCGCCTGCTTCATCGCCCTCTTTGCTAGCCTCTTTGTAGGCGGCCGCAGCCTCCGCCACCCGCATGCGGTACCGCCAGCGCTCGAGGCGGCCCTTGCGGGTGGAGCGGTACGAGTCGAGCAACGCCTCCTGCTCCGCCCGCTCCGCGGCGATCTGCTCCTCCGCCTGCAGGTGTTCCTGGAGGAGATGGTGGTTGTAGGCGGCGTCGGCTTGCGCCTCCCGGAACTGCTCCTCACGCATCTGCCTCACCCTGTCCATATATTGGGCACAGGCCTCGCCGATGGTCATGGTGCAATGCACCGGCGAGGATGGCGCGGAGGAGGGGGTTGGCGCCGGATCGTCGACTACCATGTTCTCCATTGGGACGTCGTCGTCCTCCGGCTGCCTGCCGGCCAGCCGGTCGGCAGCAATGGCTGCCATCTCCTTGTGGTCCGTCGTCCGCCCGTCCCGAAGAGCGCTGGAGCGCGAGGAAGCCATGGTGGGCAGTAGTGGTGTGGACAGGAGAAAGGGAACGGATGCGGATGACTGCGGCTATGGCCGGCGCAGCAATTTATATAGCAATGGTGGGCGGGCGGAGGTTCGGACGTGTGGCGCCAGAGTAGCCGCCTCGGCAACCGCGTATCATTAATGTGGGCGGCAGATGGACGGACGGACGACACTTGTGTCGTTTGAAGGCAGAGCAATCGCCTGCACCGGGAAGCGGGGCGGGCGGCGCTGACTGTTTCGGGCGGAAAGCGCGCGCGGGCGAGGAGATGACTTTACTTGGAGAGGATGACAATGGGGACCCACCAGGTCCATAGCCTCACGTACGCAAGTGCCTCCTTATTATATATATATAACTATAATTTATTTTGCTTCCTCCTGGTTTCCTAACATCACGGTCCCACACCATTGTCAACCTATGTAGTAGTCAATAAACGAGAGAATTGCACAAGAAGCGGCCGACAGCTGGGACCAAGCAGCTCGAGCAGTATTTGTGTTTTTGAGGTGTGAGCACTGCAGAGTTTTTCGATGTTTAGCCCAGATATTAATTTTTCTCCTCTGAACAACAACGAAAACATCGCTGCAGGTATTAACTGGGCGGGCTGTGGCCCGTCTAGCCCAGGCCAGATATCCAGCCCAGATATTAATTTTTTTCAAGCTGAAAATGGCTAGCCCAGCTATACTTTTTTTAGGAATACCCAGGCAAGGTCAAGTTGTTATTCTCCGCCCCGCTGGGCTGCAAATCTTTCCTAGGAGGGATGCATTAGGCTTAACAAGAAAATGGGCTTTAAAAATAATAAATGGGATGTAATTATAAAAACTGGGCAGTAACTATAAAAAAATGCAACAAACACGCGATTACTTTATAAAATATTATTTTTGGATATTGAAAATTTTAATTTCATTAATTGTTGCGAGCGCAATGTTTCGTTGGATTTTTACGTAATATAAATTTATATTGAAATTGTATTTAATCTGACTAGAAATTTCGGGATAAAAATATTTCGGATCCCATCAAAATGTGGGAAATTTTATTGAATTCTGTTTTGAACGGTTGGTTGAAATGGGCTGTACTTTTAACAAACTGTAAATGGGTTGTAGTAAATTCCATTAGAATTCAAAAATGGGCTACACATTCTTACAAATCTCAAATGGGCTATAAGTTCTCTGCCACACACTTCTGGCTTTACTAAGTTGACGCGTCCCCTAAAAAACAGAGTTGACGCGTATGCAAGGCTTTGTCAACTTATAGTCAACACACGGTTCTAGCAGCAGTGGCCGTTGGATGTCCATCCAACGGATGCCATGCTTCTTCTTCAATCTCGGATATTCTAGCTTCACCCGCCCAAAAAATGATTCGTCCCCCTGACATCTGGGGCGCACCGTTTCGGAAGCTGACCTGTGGGCCTACTAAGCTGATCTGCAGTGCATTCAAAAAAAAGTTGATGTACCAAGGGCTTTGTGAACTTAGTCAATATAAACGATTCTAGCTGCAGTGACCGTACGATGTCCATCCAACGGCCATCGTGCTTCTTCAACCTCTGGTCTTCTTGCTCCAGCCGCCCAAAGCAGCGCCGGTCGTGCCGCCTGCTCCTGCCTCCCGTGGCCGGCTGTGCTGCCGCGGAGGCCTCACCGCCCCCTACTACTCCCACCGCTAGCCAGGCCATCCCTCCACTCACCCACACCCCCTGTTATTCTGCGGCGGCGGCAGCCTCACACCGCAGCCGAACCAGTGAACGCTCGTACTCCTCTCCGCGTGGGCATCCACTGCCGCGTCTTGCCCAGCTCCGCGTCGTCCCCTTCCTAGGCCTCGCCGTCGTCCACCGCTGTGGTCAATGTGGTCAACGACCGACTTCCATCGGAAGAGTACTGTACGTGGAGAGGCTGAGAGCTGGGTCCACGGCAGCCGCAAGGAAGTGCCTCCTTATTACGCAGAAAATAATTATTCCTCCACCTGACAGCGGGGACCCACCGGACGGGCCACCAGTATTTTGCGAAAAAAATCCTTTCCCCTTGACTGCTGGGACCCACCGGACGGGCCACCGTATTTCGCGAAAAAACATTCCCCCCGCTGTCAGCTCGGACCCACCGGAAGTGCCTCCTCATTACGCACAAAAAAATGAATACTCCCCCGGCTAGCTGGGACCCACCTTGGTGGGAGGCTGACTTGTGGGCCTACTAAGTTGACGGGGATGAAGGGCTTTGTCAACTTAGTCAATATGAACGATTCTAGCTCCAGTGACCGTACGATGTCCATCCAATGGCCGTAGTGCTTCTTCAACCTCTGGTCTTCTTGCTCCAGCCGCCCAAAGAAGCGCCGGTCGTGCCGCATGCTCCTGCCTGCCGTGGCCGGCTATGCTGCCGCAGAGGCCTCACCGCCCCTACTATTCCCACCGCTGGCCAGGCCCTGCGGCGACGGCAGCCTCACACCGCAACCGAACCAGTGAACCCTCGTACTCCTCTCCGCGCGGGCTTCCACTGCCGCGTCTTCCCCGGCTCCGCGTCGTCCCCTTCCTAGGCCTCGCCGTCGTCCACCGCCGTGGTGCTCTCCGCGCGGCGTGGTCAACGTGGTCAAGGAACGACTTCCATCGGAAGAGTACTGTACGTGGAGAGGCTGACAGCTGGGTCCACGGCCACAGCCCAGTTTTTTTGTGATTTGCCAAGTAAGTCGCTTTGTCAGGCCTGTTGGGCTGCAAATCTTTCAAGACGAGGAGAGCTTTCATTCGGCTGGCCGAGAAAATGGCCCATCAGTAATGAGAAATGGGTTGTACATTTTTAAAACACATCAAACCGGCAATTAGTTTCAAATATCTTTTTTTCATTTCAAGATTTTAAATTACATTAATTTTTATGCGTGGAGAATTTGTTGGATTTTATATTGATATACATTTATTTTTAAAATCAGTTTGAATGTGAGTCGAAATTTCGGGATTAAAAACAGTTCGGACCGCACCGAAATATGCAAAATTTCGTATAATTTTTTAACCGTGGCCACAATATGGGCTGTAATGCTAACAAAAAGAATATGGGCTCCAAAAAAACCTTAAGAATTAGCAAATGGGCTGTAAATTATTAGAAATAATGGCAGATGGGTTGTATGTTGTTTTCCACAGATTTGAGGCTTTCCTAAAAAAAGGTTGACGCACAAGCAGTGACTGTTGGATGTCCATCCAACGGCCGTCGTGCTTCTTCAATCTCTGCTCTTCCTGCTCCAGCCGCTCAAACAAGCGCAGGCGGGACTGCCTGCTCCCTCCTCCCCGCGGCCGGCTGTGCTGCCGCGCAGGCCTCACCGCCCCACCGTACTCCCATCGCTGGCCTAGCCATCCCTCTACTCACCCACACCTGCTGTTATTCTCCGGCGACGGCAGACGAACCAGTAAACCCTCGTACAGTCGTACTCCCCTCCGCGTGGGAAACAACTGCCGAGTCTTCCCTGCCTCCATGTCGTCCCCTTCCTAGGCCTCGCCTTAGTCCACCACCGTGGTGCTCTCGGCGCGGCGTGGTCAATGTGGTCAACGACCGACTTCCATCGGAAGAGTACTGTGCATGGAGACGCTGACAGCTGGATCCACGACCGCAGTAAGGAAGTGCCTCCTTATTACGCGCAAAATAATTATTCCTCCACCTGACAGCGGGAACCCACCGGACGGGCCACCGTATTTCGTGAAAAAAATGTTTCCCCCCTGACTGCTGGGACCCACCAGCTACACCTTCGCACGCAAGGAAGTGCGTCTGAAAAAAAAACGATTCGCCCCCCTGACTGCTGGGACCCACCAGCTACATCTTCGCACGCAAGGAAGTGCCTGACAGTCGGGACCCACCTGGTCGAAGCGTACGTAGCGTTGTCATTCTGGTCGCGAACATGTACGTACATATATACTGGTGGATGTAGAGGCGCGCACGTGTCGTAGTAGAGGCGTGTACGTGTCGTAGTAGAGGCGCGCACGTAGCATGTACACGTACGTATAGCGGCCAGGGTGCAAGAAAGAAAATACGGCCACGTATGTGTACATACGGGCGGGGTCTCGAACGAGTACTCGCGCATATGTATGGCCAGGGCTCGTGTACATGGCTGGGTCGGAACGGAGAAACATCGTCGTCGTCGTGTTCATGGGGAGGCAACGGAATGCGTCGTGTTCATGGGGAGGCAACGGAATGCGTCGTGTTCATGGGGAGGGGTGGGGTGTACCGCAAAATGGAGGAAACGCACCTCCTACGGTCGAAACGGGGGTCCTATTGATCGGGAGGAGTGTGGCGTACCGCAAAACGGAGGAAACGAACCTCCTATGGTCGAAACGGGGGTCCTGTTGATCGGGAGGGGTGTGGCGTACCGCAAAACGGAGGAAACGGACCTCCTACGGTCGAAACGGGGGTCCTATTGATCGGGAGGGGTGTGGCGTACCGCAAAATGGACGAAACCGACCTCCTACGGTCAAAACGGGGGTCCTGTTGATCAGGAGGGGTGTGGCGTACCGCAAAACGGATGAAACGGACCTCCTACGGTCGAAACGGGGGTCCTGTTCATCGGGAGGGGTGTGGCGTACCACAAAACGGGACTCCACGGGATACTGTTCATCTCCACCGTCGACCTCCTCCAGCCTCCACGGGCTACCGTCGACCTCCTCCAGCCTCCACGGGCTCCTGTTCATCCAGCCTCCACCGCGCGCTACTCCACCAGCTACTGTTCAACCACCCCTCCACGGGCACCCCTCCACCGTCTACTGTTCATCCAGCCCTCCACACCACGGGGTCCTGTTCAACCACCCCTCCACGGGCACCCCTCCACCGTCTACTGTTCATCCAGCCCTCCACACCACGGGGTCCTGTTCATCCAGAGGCAACGCCACCGCTCACTGTTCATCCAACCCCCCCGGCAACGCTCACTGTTCATCCAATCGATCGGCTTCAGTTAGCAGCAGTAGCAAAGGAATCGCTCGATTGGGTTCAGTTAACAGCCATCGATCGATCGCTCGGGTTCAGTAACGCGTAGCCTGCAGTGCAATCATTCGGGTTCAGTTAGAGCCCAACGCCTCGTTCGGGTTCAGTTAGAGCCAACGCCTCGCACACACGCGCATACGTGTACGAGAGAAACGCGCATCGCTCGGGCCCCGACCTCCCACCGTAACCGGGAACTCCCCGAAATTTTCCTCCCCCTCGCTTCTACCACGGTTTTTTCCGTCATGGACGACCCAAAGAATGTCATGCAGCTGCGTCTCCGGCCCGCCCAGGACGAAAAGCCCATTTTCTGTCATGATTTTTTGTCATAGAAGTATGAGCCCACCACATCTATGATGATACCGGGTTTTGTCACAATTATCGTCATAGAAGTGTCATATGTATGACAGAAAAAAAATCGTTCGGCCCAAAATGTCATGGATGTGTCTTTTTTTGTAGTGAAGATACACTCTACATAGTGCGTGCGCTTGGGAAAGAGAGATGCCAGGAGACCTAGCTAGAGAGTGGGGGAAGAGATGTGTGCATGCCCAAGAGATAAAGTGATAGAGACCTATATTGGGGTCCGAACTTTAGAAGAGAGAGGGGTGTTAATGTGCTCATGTGTTGGTGCTTGGGGGAGAGAACGACTTCTGTGTGTGTGGGGGGGCGCGAGGGAGGGGGGTTGCTTCAGATAAAGAGTGATGTGTCTATATTTGAGGGACTTTAGCGTAATTGAGATATATATGGTCAATAGTGTGTGCACTCAAGGTTGATCAATTTGTTTCATAGTTTGGACTATGAGATAACGATACTTTTGAACATGCCTGATATACTTTGATGTACCATAATTACGAACCTAAGATTGGAATTTTGGAATTCGACTCCATCATTAGCTTTTGTAATTCATTTAAACAGAGGTACATTTTTAAGCCGGGATTTCGTGATTTCAAATTCATATATCAAACCTAGAGATATACACATACGGGCATGTTCAAACTTTATAATCATCCACTTTATTCATACACATACACATTTTTGCTTTTGTCATCATATTTAGGATAAACACATTTGGAATTTCATTTGAATTGGACCATATGATGGTATTTGCTTGTAGTAGCTCAATGATCCATATTAGAATTGAATGGACAATCTAAGTTTCGAGTTGGAGACATTGATTTTCAAAACTTGCACTTTTTTTTGCGTGCAAAACAAACAAATTCTCGGCCATGATATCATAGTCGGCCGTACAAGAGCAGAATATAATTTCAGGCGCCAAAAGCTTTCAAACTTCCCGCTCACATCGAAATATCTCGCGCCCGAAAGTTTAGCCCTGCGATATTCCTGTTTTACCCCTGCCACATGAACGGAAAAGGGCTGCTTTGGTAACTCCATTGTTTTCCCCACTTTACCCCCAACATTCTTCCCAGAGCCCGTCCCCTTCCCCTCCCCGACCCCCCCAACCACGGCAAGCCGCCGAATCTAGTCCTCCGCCACAGCGGTGGACCTCACACCCCGACGGATCTACCTTCCGCACCTTGGAACCCCCAACTGCCAACTCACCACTTCACCGGAGCCGCTTCAGCGACTGGCTTGTAAACCGCTCCAGATCTCCTTGACCGCCATCATGGTCCACCGCACCGGATCTGCTTAACCGGCACCCTCGTCCACCACAGTGTAGGCCCTTCACTGACTCCCTCGTCCGTCCCTTCGCTGGCCCTTCATACAAGCCCTCGTCCGCCGCAACAGATCCGCCTCACCGAAAGCACTGTACAACGCGCCCGCCGAAGCCTTCGTCCACTGCACCGGACCCGCTCCACGGACGCCATATTCAACTCCACCGGCCCTACTTTACCGACGCCGCAGCCTCATCAGGTTATTTCGATCTGTACTCCTTCGGTTTTTCTCTTTATCATGCAACTGTTCACTTACCAGAGATGAGCTTTCTTGTATGTCGACAGGCGTTGCAACCGTAGCACCGGAGCCGCTTCGGTGACGGCGACAGCCGGCCCAAACTCAACCGCAACACAAGCACCATCGACGATCCTTAGCTATCAAGTATGCCAACAATACCCATACGCCGCCGAGAATCAGGTACTATTATCCAACGGCCGGCGCCTACATTCACTTTCTTAGCATAATCACCGCACCTTTGAATTTCTTCAGGGCATCATTCAGTTTTTCATGAGACGCGTTATTCTGCTTGCACCTATAGGGCCATACTTCTGGCAGTGAACATGTTACATGTGCTAAATTACATACCAGTGCACATATAGTTAATATGCTTTAGTTTTGTCCTAAGTATTACTGTACTTCCTAGATATCACTGCCTACTGTTTTACTTCTTGCATGCTATATTTATGATAATGGTGTTGTTCTGATGCCACCTGTTGGTTCCATCAGACTGCTTCATGTTCTCTATTCTTAATTACACATCAGCAAGCTAGCATGTGGTTCCGCTGGTTTTTGTTCGTTTTACCCTACATTTTCTGATGCTAGCTATTACATCACTGCTACGAGCCTCTGTTCATTACTTTTTTGTGTGTTCTTGATCTTCCCAAGTTGCATGACTAATTTGATGCTTCCATTAATTATGGAGCTGCCAACCCCATCAAGCAAAATATTTGTTCTTTTGGGGCTGGCACCTCGAACAAGCATAAAAATAGAGGGAAGCAGATATATTGTCGTGTATGCACACACCATTATTTCATTAGTTTAGATGAACCATTGATGATCAATTCGAACCAGTGCATGCGATTAAAATTAATTTTACCTAAATAGAGGGTGCAGAATAAACTACAACAAGTAGATTTGCAACCACGGGATGCTGACAATATCTTTAAAGAACATTGCAACAGCAGCGAGGCTTCACAGCAACATATGGTAAGCCAGTGTGTCTTAGTACATGTGAAATGTAATGTGTGTGGGCTGCTTTCTTGGCTTGTGCCCTTAACCTGTAATCCTACAGAATAACAAATATTTCAGTTGTCTGCTTTGCTGTATTGCTTGATTCAAATGCTTGTTTGTTACTTGTTACACTATACCTGAGTTGGCCAATATGTCAGCAGTGCCTGCTGTACTATCGTAAAGAAATGCATGCCTAGTTCATTTTAGTCCTTAACTTTTACTCTGAACTTCATCACAAGACTATCTTCGTAGTTTATATGAGGCCACACTGCTAAGTGCTTTCTCAGATTATTTCAACTGCTTAGATCCTTGGCAACTTAAATATAGCAGTGGTACACTCCCTTTGAACTAGGGATGTCAACTGGGTCCCGTTTAATCCCGATTAAAGTCCAGTAGTGGTATGATAGTTCAAAAGAGTTTTTGTTTTTTTGAGGAAAACGAACCAGGGAGCTAGCAAAAACTAACTAGATGGGACTGGCGGATGTCGTTTATTTGCCACTTACATCCCTAGTTTCATCTTACCATTTTAATTTCTTTTCGGCTGATGCTGCTTCGAACCATTTAAATATAGCTTGCCATGCTCGGCAATAATTTGTATGTCGTTTACCATGTAAGCTTACTGCCTGGATCATGCGATAACTATCTCTTACTTATGTCCAGCGGAAACCTTTCACGATGTCGTTCACACTAGGACACAATGTACAACCCTAGAATCTATTTGTGGAAGAAGTGCGCCATCCATGTTACCGGATGGTAGCAGTTCAGAGGCAACACTGCCGGAGAGCAGTCTGAGCATAGATATTGTAGTTCTTCAGGCTCTACTAGAAGCATAAAGAGATGGTGTGGCTGCCATGAATGAGGTAATCTCGATCTTGAAGCTGGAAATTATGCAATTAGCTCCATGCATTATGCAAGCAACCCAAGAATTGGAGGAAGTAAGAATGTTGCATTTGAAGACGGAGGAGGTCCTGCTGCTTCTGCTATCTGAAGCCCAGGGTAATCTCAGTTCTTCTTTAGATAGGAGTTGAAATTGTCATTAGATTATTGTACTTGCATGTTGTGTCATGTCTCTGAATGGATTATGTTGTAAGACCCCCTATGTTGTCCATGTGTTGTAATGATCCGAATTTTTTAGGCGAGGTAATCCTCAGTACTTGTATGATTGACATAAGGTGAACTGTTTTTCGTGTGAGCATATTGTATTGGATGAAATAACTGTTTGACTCAAAGTGTATCCAACCTACTGAATTCGAAGATCACGGCATTTCTAAATCATAATCATATATAAAGGTGGAATAAATCTTTGTTGTGGTTTTGAAGAAATAAATAACAAAATGTAGAATTATCTGTGGATATTCATAATCAAATAAAAATTGGATTTGGATTTAGTTGCCAGGGCCCAGGGCAAACGTGAATGCTAATTCTCCCAAGTTTTGAATGAAGTGGCTAAACACCCACTATCATTTGTGGGCTGCCCGAAGCAAGTGTTTGCGAGATGGAAATTACTGCCTACCCCTGACACTTGACATCCTTATCGACCGGATTTACACTGTTGTCGATAGGGGTAGACTAGTAACTTCAATCAGACGTGACACGACGTCCTCTGAGCCCATTCAGACACGGTGGGCGCCAAACGTGGGCTGCAAAACACATTTGATTCAAGTTCGTCCGAAAGACATGTGTCTCTCCCTCCATTTCCCCATTCATCCACGGTGGGCGGCAAAACAAACTCTCCTCGTCCGAAATCGATGTAGGCTAATATTTTAAATAGGGGCAGATGTGTAACTTCCCTCAGACGTGACACAACCGCCCTACCTGTCAGCCCCGTTCATACACCATGGCCGCCAACCGTGGGCGGCAAAACACCCTCTCCTTGCCCGAAATCGTTACCGACAAATATTTGGGAGATGCGAGATTACCGTCCTATCCCTAACCGACGTGATGTCCAAAATTTTAAATGGGGATAAGTTCGTAACTTTCCCACATTTCAGACAAGCGCGTCCCAAAGTTTGAGATCCCCCCTCCCCCTCCATTTCCCCATTCATACACCGTTAGCGCCTCGACAACCTCCCCACTGCGGCCAGCCTCCTCCGTCCGCCACCCCATCCTCCACCTTGCCGGAGCCGCTACCCCTACCCTGTCATCCACTGCAAGAGATGGACGTCTCTCATCCACGGCGCCGGACCAGGATCCTTTCATCGCGTCGTCTCGCTTCATCGGCGCCGTCGTCCACTTTGCCGTTGCCGCTCCTACGACCGCCTCGTCCACGGCAACAAGATTTATCCCCCAGCCCGGCCGTTTGCCATCTAAAGTCTTCTTCCCCGCTGCCGACAACCATCGCACCCGTAGCACCCTCAACGTATCAGCAGGGGCCTACACAGCGTCGCAAGAGAGGTCGTACTCTTCCATATGTGCTTAAGTTATTGATCTCACCCGGAAAATAGATCTTAAATTGTTTACTGTACTTTTCTTGTCCGTACCAAATCGTATGTGACGCCCGGATAATCAAGCTACAGTAAAACTCTGCTAATGATGCCACGTCACCTCCCTTACTGTTTCTAATCCTTCGTTAGTTCAAAACCGATTCAAAAATCAATTCAAAATATGGCAAACAACAAAAGTTTTCAAACATTGAAACAAAAATGTTCGGGGTGAACCAAATATTGCACAGATAATTATGGTGTAGAAACCACACCTTTATAAAATGTTTAAATACTATGAGATGAATAAAATAGTAGCAAAAACAATTATATAAGTGTTATTAAATATAAACAAATATTAAACTAGTTTATTTAGTCACTAAAAACTTTTTACAACTCCGATTTAGGTGTGGGCTTTAACTTATTATAAAACTATAACTATTAAAGAAATAAAATAAAACAGTAAAGGAAAATAAATAAAAGAAAACACAAAAAAAACAAAACAGAAGACAATAAAAAAAAGGGAAAAGACACCCCCCCCCCGCGCTGGGCCAAGTGGCCCAGCTGGCCTCAGCCGCCCGAATGGGCCGGCCCACCCCCTACCTACCTAACCCCACTACCCCGAAACCCTAACCCCCACGCGCTCCACTCCCTCCCCCGTTTCCCTGGATCGGGATCGATCCCCCCACTCCCCTCGTTCCTCTCCTCCCCACTCGCCTGTTCTGGATCGACGGGAGGGACCCGATCCCGCGCCGCCCAGCGCCCCTGACGCCGGCGCGCGTCCCCGACGCCGCCCCGACGACCTCGCCTCCCCTCCTCGCCCCGACGTCGCCCCGCGCCTCGCCTTGCGCCCTGCCGGCGCCCCCCCTCTCCCCGATCTGGACGCGCCGCCCCCGATCCCGTCGTCATCGCCGACGCCCGGCGCCGCCTCGCCGAACCTGACGTCGCCCGGTGCCGCCCCGCGCCCCTGGCGCCGGCGCTCGTCCCCGGCGCCACCCCGACGCCCCACCTCGACGCTGCTGGACCCCGCCGCCCGTCTTCGTCCTCCGCCTCGACCACGCCTCCTCGCCGGACTCCTCCCCGGCGTCGAACCGTCCCCGTCGTCCTCCCCGAGCACCGCTGCCCTGTCCCTACGGCCCCGCGGTGAGGCCCCCCGGCCTCTCTTCCTCTTCCCTTTCCTTCCCCGTTCGGTCACCGCAACGCACCACTGCTCCGCCGCCGCTCCGGTGGCTCGTCGGAGCCCCGCCTCCCCTGGCCCTGGCCGCCGGCGCCGGCGTGCGCCGTGCGCGCCCAGCGCCCCGTGTGCTCGCGAGCCCTCGCGGGTTCGCCCGCGCCTGTAACCCGCACCCGCACCCGCATCGCCCCCTCTGGGCCACTGCCAGGTGGGCCTCGCCCCACCTGAGCCACTGCCCACTGGGCCCGACCCCGTGGGCCTATGACAAACGGGGCCCAGCCCACGGAACGAATATACAAAAAAAATATATAATAATAAAAATAAAAATGATAATAAATAAAATAATAATAATAAAAATTAAAATAATAAATATAATAATAATAATAATAATAATAATAATAATAAATTAATTAATAAAAATAAATAAATAAAGAAAAAAAATAAAAATAATTTTAATTAATTAAATTAATTAAGTTAATTAATCCTGTTTAAATTAATCTAATTAGATAATTAATTTAATTAAATAATAATTATTTAGCTAAACCCTAATTAACCTAAATAGTGAATGACAGGTGGGTCCCACTGGACCCACATGTCAGTTTGACTTAGTCAACCCCTGTTGACTGCTGATGTCAGCATGACATCATGCTGATGTCATAAATCCAAATTTCGAATTAAATTAAATAATTAATTAAATTCCAGAAATTAATAAAATCTTTAGAAAATCATATCTTTTAATCCGTAACTCGGATTAAAATATTTTCAACATGAAAGTTGCTCAGAACGACGAGACGAATCCGAATACGCAGTCCGTTCGTCCACCACACCTCCCTAACCTATCGAACTAGCAACTTTCCCCCTCCGGCCCGTCTGTCCGAAAACGCGAAACATCGGGAATACTTTCCCGGATGTTCCCCCCCTTCGCCGGTACCACCTACTGTCGCGTTAGGACACACCTTGCACTGTTCATTGTCATGTCACGCATCGTCATGCTTATGTTTGCATTGTATTTACTGTTTCTTCCCCCCTCTTCTCTCCGGTAGACTACGAGACCGACACTGCTGCTGCCCAGTTCGACTACGGAGTTGACGACCCCTCCTACTTGCCAGAGCAACCAGGCAAGCCCCCCGCCTTGATCACCAGATATCGCCTATTCTTCTCTATACTGCTTGCATTAGAATAGTGTAGCATGTTATTGCTTTCGGTTAATCCTATTCTGATGCATAGCCGGTCATTGTAGCTATAGTTGTTATCCTTACCTGCTATCCGACTGCTTAGTATAGGATGCTAGTGTTCCATCAGTGGCCCTACACTCTTGTCCGTCTGCCATGCTATACTACTGGGCCGTGATCACTTTGGGAGGTGATCATGGGTATATTCTATATACATTATACATGACACATGTGGTGACTAAAGTCGGGTCGGCTCGAGGAGTACCTGCAAGTGATTCTGATGAGGGGGCTGAAAGGACAGGTGGTTCCACCCCGGTAGAGGTGGGCCTGGGTTCCTGACGGCCCCCGACTGTTACTTTGTGGCGGAGCGACAAGGCAGGTTGAGACCACCTAGGAGAGAGGTGGGCCTGGCCCTGGTCGGCGTTCGCGGATACATAACACGCTTAACGAGTTCTTGGTATTTGATCTGAGTCTGGCCATTTGGTCTATACGCACTAACCATCTACGCAGGAGTAGTTATGGGTATCCCGGCGTCGTGGTATCAGCCGAAGCCTTCGTGACGTCAGCGACTGAGTGGCGCGCGCCGGATTGGACTGGAACGCCACTAGGCTAGGTCTGCTTCCGGCCGCGTACGCAACGTGCAGGTGTGCATAGGGTGATGGGCCCAGACCCCTGCGCGCATAGGGTTAGACCGGCGTGCTGACCTCTCTGTTGTGCTTAGGTGGGGCTGCGACGCGTTGATCTTACGAGGCCGGGCATGACCCAGAAAAGTGTGTCCGGCCAAATGGGATCGAGCGTGTTGGGTTATGTGGTGCACACCTGCAGGGAAGTTTATCTATTCGAATAGCCGTGTCCCTCGGTAAAAGGACGACCCGGAGTTGTACCTTGACCTTATGACAACTAGAACTGGATACTGAATAAAATACACCCTTCCAAGTGCCAGATACAACCTGGTGATCGCTCTCTAACAGGGCGATGAGGAGGGCATCGCCGGGTAGGATTATGCTATGCGATGCTACTTGGAGGACTTCAATCTACTCTCTTCTACATGCTGCAAGATGGAGATGGCCAGAATCGTAGTCTTCGACAGGACTAGCTATCCCCCTCTTATTCTGGCATTCTGCAGTTCAGTCCACTGATATGGCCCTTTACACATATACCCATGCATATGTAGTGTAGCTCCTTGCTTGCGATTACTTTGGAGCTTTTCTCCCTCTTTTCCCCTTTCTATACCTGATTTTCGCAACCAGATGCTGGAGTCCAGGAGCTAGAGATCCCGAGGATAATGCTACATGGAGTTCGGCTTCGAGGAGTAGTTAGGAGGTCCCAGGCAGGAGACCTTGCCTTTTCGATCGTTGCTACTTTTGTGCTAGCCTTCTTAAGGCAAACTTGTTTAACTTATGTCTGTACTCAGATATTGTTGCTTCCGCTGACTCGTCTGTGATCGAGCACTTGTATTCGAGCCCTCGAGGCCCCTGGCTTGTATTATGATGCTTGTATGACTTATTTATATTGTAGAGTTGTGTTGTGATATCTTCCCGTGAGTCCCTGACCTTGATCGTACACATTTGCGTGCAATATTAGTGTACGGTCAAATCGGGGGCGTCACAAGTTGGTATCAGAGCCGACTGCCTGTAGGAATCCCCCTTTCCAACTCCTTGGCCGAAGTCGAGTCTAGTCATTGAAAAACTTTTACTAACATGGTTGTGTGGCTTACGGGCCCACGTCGCCATTGGGTGGTATTAGGATCTTTTACTCCTTGTCTATACTCTGGGACTCTGATCTCTTTTCTACTCGGGTTAAATGAATTTTGCTAAATCTAACATTAGGATCTCATTATCAATTTCACCCGGAAAGCCCCTTATTACTGATGATCGTCTGCTGCCCGTGAAGACCCTGAAGATACTCTCCGCTGATAACCCGAGAACTTGTGTTCATCGCTTTTGCAAATCCCTTTCATCGATAAACTCCTATGGATAACCACGTATACTCGCCATTCATACAATATTTCCCAGTTGATCTTGTTATTACAAGATACCCCGAAATTCTCTCTGTTGTTCCGAGAATCCTTTGAGCTTACTGCCTTGCTGTTCTTTGTCACCTGAATACCCCTACGGATAATTCTCGCACTTACCAAGTATCCGGTCACCCCCAGTTGATTCAAGTATTCCACAATAGTCTTCAAAATACTATTCGATCTTTCGAAAATCCTCAGGAGCCTATTGCTCTTGAAATTCTTGTTTGCTTGCTTTATGGTTAATCCCATAAGTCTCGTAATCTTATTGGCATGTCTTGTCATTATCATTTTGAGTCCATTGATTCAATTTGTTGCGAATGCTCGCAATCCTCAATCATATCCTAGAATTCATTCTTCCGGCTCAGACGACATTTTAAACGTGAGCTGGATCTCGACCTATCAAATTGCCATCGATTGTACCCCTAAGCCTACTCAACTTATCCATCCTTGATCAGAGCGTTGCTTCTGACCCCATGATTTGGAAATCATAATTCTTTTGCATTTGAACTTTGAGTTAGTCAGTTGTTTCTTTAATTAGATCTCCTTGCATTCTTTCTTCCTCTGGTTGAGTACTGATGCTCACATCAGATCCCTCGTGGACCACCAGACCCTTTTGTCGGATTTTATCCGACAATGTCCTCCATATTAAATAAGCTTGTGAGCTTTTCCTCGGATACATGATGCCTTTGGTAAATTGTATCCTCTGCTTGTCGGCCATGCTCTACTTTTGAGCTTGTGTTATTTACTCCTGAAGTTTATAGTATATCTTTTTCTTTGATGCCCCGATGGGTTGAACCTATGCCTTCCTTAATCTGTGTGAACCCGAAAGATTTCGCGGGACATACTTATCTGGTATTGCCCAAGTAAAACTTTCGACAACTAATGTCATTATCAAAATACGAGAGGAGGAGGGAAGGTTATGCATTGAAGAAGTGGGAGTCGACCTTGAACTTTGTGTTCATGCCCATGGACACGATGTAGATCTTATCATTAAAAGCTTCTCTTAAATTAATTATTCCCTTGGTATAAGTTCATCTTATATCTGGGATCTGGCCTTTTGCAATCGTGGTTCCGACCATGTTCTCCTTTAAATACCATTTCTTGGACAAGTTAAATCACTTGTCTTCTGCAGGTCAATACGCCTGCCCAACCTCTATTATGATCTACCTTTGAGTATTACCCCTGGTATCTCGGGGATATCTTACCATTGCACTACATCTTATAAACTTTGATGAAGTACTACCTTACCTTGTCTTTGTCACTTCATGGGCTCTGGGTTGTTTGTCAACCGAGAACACCGAATAGTGAATCAAGTCCGCACTCCGATTCAATAACTCTAGGTAATTTTCGTTGCTTACGAGTTTAATAATCATTAAGTCATTCCTAGCCTGATCGGCTATATCATTAGCGTACTAAATTTTAACTGTGCTACCTGGTCCTTAACCCCGGAGCACAACTTTCGATGATGAGCTAAGCTTACGCAGATCTTCCTCTCATACCATTTCACCTGGAACAACAAGCTTGATTTCAAGCGTGTGTCCTACCCATGGTTCCAATAACCGTCTGCTCCATCATTCCTTTGACTTGATGTCGTCGCTGATTGATTACATCTTCATGAAATCTCTTGACAAATGTGTCATGATCATCATCAACCTTATGCGCTCTTCCAGGATATCGATTGAGTTCATGATGAGAAATACCATCCTTGCCCTCGATGATCTGTGTTATCATCGACCACTTTATTGCCTTCCCACCAACACAAGCTTGTTCGTGTTTGGTGTTATACCTTGAGTTCCTTGCTATCCAGCAATTGTTCTTCTTTACCTTGGAGTATTACCATCTTTTATGTCAAGTATGTTGTAAGAATTTCACCACCTCGCATGACATCTTGGTACAGTGATACTTCTCCCCATCACCATTCTTCTTGGTCCCCGTGTTGTTTCTAAAAGGAATACCAACAAATGGTCTGTGATGTGTAAATTCTAAACTTCTATCAACCCTATTGCTTTGAAGTCATTGGTCTATAGTTTCATTCTACGTCTATGGCTAGTTGAATGCAAACATTGGTTGCGAAGTAGCTTTGTCCGGTTTGCACCTTCAGATCCGCCATGTCATGGTCACTATACTCGTAAAGCTTATGGTTCCCCCTTTATATTCACTACCATCATCGTAGGTGCTTCCCTACTTCGTGTCGTGCTAGCACTGCTCCTCAAGACCTCAACCCATCAAGCGAAACAACATGCCACTCGTAATTCCAAAGCTTACATGTTGAAATACGAATCTGATATGATGCTCATATTACTAAAACAGAGAACATTTAATTGGTCACCTAATGTTCCTATATTCGTTTCGAAAAGCATGTGCGCCACCCACTGGTCCAGCTAGTTCCACTTTCCTGATTTTACTCTTGATGCTTAGGGTTTTCCCCTTTTATCTACTCTAATATGATCTGCGTAGGTGCTTTCTGTCATACTAGCATTACTCCACCCTTCAAGCTAAACAACACAACACTCAAAATTCCAAAGCTTAGTTGTTCAAATATGATTGTGATATGATACTGATATTAGTTAACAGACACACTTAATTGGTTAGCTAAAGGTCCCACTTGAGTTTCCAAATGCATGTTTCGACATATAGAGAGACAGCAGAATTGCATTTCTTTGTCACTTGTTGACTGTCTTTCTTGTTCATACCAAATCTTAGTTGTTATTTCAAAGCAAATATCGGTTGCTAACTACCCTTTGCGCGTTTTGCAGCTTCAGATCTGCCATCCCACTGCCACGGTCAACACTATACTCATCATGCTTACGGTTTCCCCATTTTATGATGACCACGATCAGCCTACGTGGTTCGTGTCGTAATAGCACTGCTCCACCCATCGAGCTAAACAAGCTTAGTTGTACAAATTCAATCTGATATTATGCTGATATTAGTAAAATTGAGAGATGTTTAATTGGTCAGCTAAATGTTCCTACTTTAGTTTCGAAATGCATGTGAGCCACATATGGAGAGACCGTAAGGAATAGTATTTCTCTGTGCGCTCTGGTTCATCATGGGTGGCCAACCGACATTGTATAGAAAGACTTGTAATATCTTCAATCTGCTTGCTCTTCTGCTCTTCTTTAAGATGATCTTCTTCTCTTGCGGTCGACTGGTCAGGTCGAGTTATTCTCCCTTAGTATATTTTGAATCTGTCAGGTCTGGTCAACTTGATCTTCATATGTTGAAGCTGTCATCTGTGAAGTATCATCACTTCTGGAGCTCTCATATTTTGAGTAGTAGGCCACATTATATTAATGCACACACCAAATTACAGCATGCATGGCACCTCTTAGAAGAATTGCAGAGATAGCACAAAGGGGTTTACAGGGAGGAAGTATTGGATTAGAATCACTTCTGCATTACAAAGATAATCTCACTTGTTTTTATGTTTTCATGCATGTCAGGTATTGAACATTATCAAAATGAATATGAGAATGGGCGCACGAGAGGAATATTGCGGAACGATCCACTGGCTAACAAACTTGGCATGGTGGAGGATGACCTATCTTATTCACCCATCAAGGTGCATGCTCTAACTTGGCAAGGTTGTATTGGTCGCACATATTTTGCATCTGACCTCTTGCATTACTTCTACTTTGTTACACCATCTGCTTAGTTTAAGCATCATATATGAGTATATGCCATACCTATCCATTTTCTGTACCTATTCCATGTGTCGTCATACTATGTTTTCCCAGTCAAATGTTGTTCTTTCATAATAGATGTCCAAAAGGAAGAGGGTGATTGCAGATCCTCAAGGACTACAAACTAGGTATTTGGAAAAGGTAGTGATACCTGTTAAATCAGATAGATCAGCAGCCACAGAAAACACAGGCCCAACTGTAACAGACTTTACCCCTACTCCAGTGGCCAAACCCCTATTAGAACTGCTGACAGCCCAGCGTCAGGTACTGTCTATGATATCAATTCAAAATTTGAACTCCTAAATTTCTGCATGTGCCTTACCTTCTCTCTTGTATGAAAACTAATTTCAGATGAATCTCCTTGCTCAAAGGATCATAGGATCTCACGACAATACTGGGCTTTGCATTGCTCTTGTCAGTACCTCTTGCCCTTTGTCAGCATACTTACACTCATTGCTGTTTGATTATGTAGCATCACTGTAAATGTTCGCTTCTTTATCCTTCCTTTGCTTGAAATTATAAGATCTATATTTACTCTTAGATAAATGTAGAATTAACACAATGGTTATGAAGTTTTGGATTGCTCATGTAAGTACCTGTTGTCATGTACTCCCTCTGTATCGAATTAATTGTTGATCAATTGGATGTATTTAGAACTTAATAGTGCTAGATACATCCATTTGAGCGACAACTAATAACGGACGGTGGTGGTATTACTGTACATGCATCGCGAGATAGTTGATTGTCTAGCATTAGTCTGCATCTTATCTGCCCTGCCCTCCACTTTCTCCAAATTATCATATCTACATTTACTCTTACCAAAATGTTGAATAAAGCCAATGCCACTGCACACGTTGATGTCTGCATTCCTCTTGTCAGTACCTTTTGCCTTGTAACGCTGTACTTAATTAATTGCTATTTGATTATGTATCATCAGTCTGCACCTGAGCTTCATTATCCTCTATTTCTTCCAATATTATTTGATCTATATTTACTCTTTGCAAAATGTAGAATAATGGCAACGCTTATAAAGAATTTTCTTTGGGGAATTTATTGAATTATCTTTCCATCAACATGGAGAAGGGCTTTGTCCAGCCCGTGTTAACATGTAATGTAAGTTCATCCTTCTCAAGCCTTCAAACTTTGTTCTAGTATAGATTTGGATAGGCATCATTTCCTCCACTGCTGTTTACATCTGATTGGATGTTTGCAACAACTACCAGTTTTAAATTGTAGTTGTAAAAACATGTTCCTTATGCAGAACAGATCCATTTATTTGCTTATATAATTGTGAAACCTGTTACGTGTCTCCTTGTTTCTCTTTCAGAGTCGTATCTCTTATGCCAGGCAGAACTTTAGGAAAGATAGTGAGCCAAACCATCTTGAGGACAGCGAGATGACCCCAAGGTCCTGTCTTGATGAAGACAGTGAGTTGAAGCTACTCACCAGCAGGTGTGAGACAACCTCTGTGCAGTCGCTGCCTCAATCAGTTCGACTTCTTCAGTCTCAACTTAAAGCGGAAAGGCTTGCTTCAGCTCAGCTCCGACTTGAAGTCAAAGATGTAATGAAGATGTCAGGGGACTGCCTTGCGCACTATGGTGCCATACAGCTAGGGATGAAGCATCTATCGTTGACACAACTGAGGTCTCATCAGCTTGTTCGGCTGCTTGCGGGGGCCCGAGCTTGCCAGGTCTAGTGCCTTCTGAAGTGCTCTCAGTTTTGTATATTCTTTTGTCGGCGCGTTTATATGCACTGGTGGCGACCTTTGATGCCCAGTGTATGTAATCCGCGGTCATGTTGCGCTTTATTATCACCGGGTAGCGAACTTTGATTCCTAATATGCCATAATTTCTTTGTTGTATAGTCTAGGTTTATTCTTTGGTCGGTATGCTGTAATTTAGGCCGGAAGGTTGAGTGGATCTTAGTGTTGTTGGTCTTCAGGCCGGCCCATTACTCATATGGGCCAAAACGTGGGCCTATAATCATCTTGGGGCATTAGTAGGTCTAAACCTATAGTAGTTTCCCGCCTTTAACAGGCCATGGGCTACATATTTACTATAGTGACACTGGGCTTCCTACTGGCCGTAGAAACAATGGGCCTTCTACGGGCCATAGAAACAATGGGCCTTCTACGGGCCGTATCATCAATGGGCCTTAGACGGGCCGTATGATCGATTGGCCAAACATGGGCCAAAAACAGACTGCATTATGGCCGTAAACGGGCTAGAGTTGGAGTCGTCCGTTCATGGGCCGACCATAACGGGTCGTCGTTAATAGACCGTATTTGATGTCGCTATGAAAACGGCCCAACGTATTAATGGGCCACAAACGGGCCGACTGTAACCACGGGCTGAATTTGGCCCACAAGCAGAAAATGGCAGTAACGGGCCGTAAGTAACCGAATGCTGGAAATGAGCCCAAGAATAAATGGGCCCTGAGAAGGCGAAAGATAACATGGGCTGCAAACGGCCCAATGGATTAATGGGCCGTTAATGGGTATAAAGTGATACACTGTTCATTACGGGCCAGTTTCACCACGGGCCGTTAATGGGCCAAGAGTTACAAAGGGCCTCATCTGGGCCGAAAGACGTCATGGGCCATACATGGGCCGGAACTTAAAATGGGCTGGAATCATATTGGACGGCCCAGATGACGCTACTGGGCCTAATTCGGATAGGTCGTAACGGGCCCTGGGTTAGCGGGCTGTAAATGGGCTATATGCGAACAGGCCGTTAACAGGCTTTCCGTGGGCCGGCCCGCCACCTTTTGACCAAGTCAAACGGGCCGGCCTTTTCACAGGAATGGGCCTCTGTTGGGCCGTGCCACGTGTCGACGTAT